>NW_027490412.1:292440-349535 GCF_050948175.1 Xylocopa sonorina | reverse complement strand
GCCATAGAGTTCTAATGCTTCTTAAAACGCGATATCGCATCTCTCTTCTATGTTTCATGATAAGTTATAATATTCATTCCGAAGTGTCATGTAAACCTCGAATTCACTTCAAGAGAATGTAAATGCGACACTTCCATGCTAGGAAATAGCGTATGCAGATGTCTATGCGTCGAGGCAATAGAGTTCTAATGCTTCTTAGATCGCGATATCGCATGTCATTTCTATGATTCATTATAAGATATAATATTCATTGCGAAGTGTCATGTACACCTCGTATTCACTTCAAAAGAATGTAAATGCGACTATTGCTTGCTAGGAAATAGCGTTTGCTGATGTCTCCGCATCGATGCCATAGAGTTCTAATGCTTCTTAAAACGCGATATCGCATCTCATTTCTATGATTCATGATAAGATATAATATTCATTGCGAAGTGTCATGTACACCTCGTATTCACTTCAAAAGAATGTAAATGCGACTATTGCTTGCTAGGAAATAGTGTTTGCAGATGTCTCCGCATCGATGCCATAGAGTTCTAATGCTTCTTAAAACGCGATATCGCATTTCTCTTCTATGTTTCATGATAAGATATAATATTCATTGCGAAGTGTCATGTATACCTCGTATTCACTTCAAAAGAATGTAAGTGCCACACTTCCATGCTAGGAAATAGCGTTTGCTGATGTCTCCGCATCGGTGCCATAGAGTTCTAATGCTTCTTAAAACGCGATATCGCATCTCTCTTCTGTGTTTCATGATAAGATATAATATTCATTGCGAAGTGTAATGTATACCTCGTATTCTCTCCAAACGAATGTAAATGCGACACTTCCTTGCTAGGAAATGGCGTTTTCAGATGTCTACGTATCGTAGCAATAGAGTTCTAATGCTACTTAAATCGCGATATCGCATCTCATTTCTATGTTTCATGATAAGATATAATATTCGTTGTGGAGTGATATGTATACCTCGTATTCACTTCAAAAGAATGTAAATGCGACACTTCCTTCCCAGGAAATAGTTTTTGCAGATGTCTACGTATCGTAGCAATAGAGATCTAATGCTTCTTATATCGCGATATCGCATCTCATTTCTATGTTTCATGATAAGATATAATATTCATTGCGAAGTGTTATGTATTCCTCGTCTACACATCAAAAGTATGTAAATGCGACTATTGCTTGCTAGGAAATAGCGTTTGCAGATGTCTAGGTATCGTAGCAATAGGGTTCTAATGCTACTTAAATCGCGATATCGCATCTCAATTCTATGTCACATGATAAGATATAATGTTCAATGCGAAGTGTCATGTATACCTCGTATTCACTTCACAAGAATGTAAATGCGAATCTTCCTTTCTAGGAAATAGCGTTTGCAGATGTATATGTATCGTAGCAATAGAGTTCTAAAGCTTCTCAAAACGCGATATCGCATCTCATTTCTATGCTTCGTGATAAGATATAATATTCATTGCGAAGTGTCATGTATACCTCGTATTCACTTCAAAAGAATGTAAGTGCGACACATCCATGCTAGGAAATAGCGTTTGCAGATGTCTCCGCATCGAGGCTATAGAGTTTTAATGCTTCTTACAACGCGATATCGCATCTCCCTTCTATGTTTCATGACAAGATATAATATTCATTGCGAAGTGTCATGTATACCTCGTATTCACTTCAGAAGAATGTAAATGCGACTACTGCTTGCTAGGAAATAGCGTTTGCAGATGTCTCCGCATCGAGGCCATAGAGTTTTAATGCTTCTTATAACGCGATATCGCATCTCTCTTCTATGTTTCATGATAAGATATAATATTCATTGCGAAGTGTCATGTATTCCTCGTATTCACTTCAAAAGAATGTAAATGCGACTATTGCTTGCTAGGAAATAGCGTTTGCAGATGTCTCCGCATCGAGGCCATAGACTTCTAATGCTTCTTAAAACGCAATATCGCATCCCTCTTCTGTGTTTCATGATAAGATATAATATTCATTGCGAAGTGTCATGCATACCTCGTATTCGCTACAAAAGAATGTAAATGCGAATCTTCCTTCCTAGGAAATAGCGTTTGTAGATGTCTCCGCATCGAGACCGTAGAGTTCTAATGCTTCTTAAAACGCGATATCGCATCCCTCTTCTGTGTTTCATGATAAGATATAATATTCATTCCGAAGTGTCATGTATACCTCGTATTTACTCCAAAAGAATGTAAATGCGACTACTGCTTGCTAGGAAATAGCGTTTGCAGATGTCTCCGCATCGAGGCCATAGACTTCTAATGCTTCTTAAAACGCGATATCGCATCCCTCTTCTATGTTTCATGATAAGATATAATGTTCATTGCGAAGTGTCATGACTACCTCGTATTCACTTCAAAAGAATGTAAATGCGAATCTTCCTTGCTAGGAAATAGCGTTTGCAGATGTCTATGAATCGTAGCAATAGAGCTCGAATGCTTCTCAAAACGCGATATCGC
The DNA here is from genome assembly GCF_050948175.1 of Xylocopa sonorina. Classification (NCBI taxonomy): domain Eukaryota; kingdom Metazoa; phylum Arthropoda; class Insecta; order Hymenoptera; family Apidae; genus Xylocopa; species Xylocopa sonorina. Next base: position 347,061 of record NW_027490412.1, on the reverse strand, counting down.
ATCTCATTTCTATGATTCGTGATAAGATATAATATTCATTGCGAAGTGCCATGTATACCTCGTATTCACTTCAAAAGAATGTAAGTGCGGCACTTCCATGCTAGGAAATAGCGTTTGCAGATGTCTACGCGTCGAGGCAATAGAGTTCTAATGCTTTTTAAAACGCGATATCGCATCTCATTTGTATGTTTCGTGATAAGATATAATATTCATTGCGAAGTGTCATGTATACCTCGTATTCTCCCCAAACGAATGTAAATGCGACACTTCCTTGCTAGGAAATAGCGTATTCAGATGTCTACGTATCGTAAGCAAAAGGGTTCTAATGCTACTTATATCGCGATATCACATCTCATTTCTATGTTTCGTGATAAGATATAATATTCATTGCGAAGTGTCATGTATACCTCCTATTCACTCCAAGCGAATGTAACTGCGACAATTCCTTGCTAGGAAATAGCGTCTGCAGATGTCTACGCATCGAGGCAATAGAGTTCCAATGCTACTTAAAATGCGATATCGCATCTCATTTCTATGTTTCGTGATAAGATATAATATTCATTGCGAAGTGTCATGTTCACCTCGTATTCACTTCAAAAGAATGTAAATGCGACACTTCCATGCTAGGAAATAGCGTCTGCAGATCTCTACGCGTCGAGGCAATAGAGTTCTAATGCTTCTTAAAACGCAATATCGCATCTCACTTCTATGTTTCACGAGAAGATATAATGTTCTTTGCGACGTGTCATTTATACCTCGTATTCACTTCAAAAGAATGTAAATGCGAATCTTCCTTGCTAGGAAATAGCGCTTGTAGATGTTTACGTATTGAAGCAATAGAGTACTAGTGCTTCTTATATCGCGATATCGCATCTCATTTCTATGTCTCGTGATAAGTTATAATATTCAATCCGAAGTGTCATGTATACCTCGAATACACTTCAAAAGAATGTAAATGCGACACTTCCATGCTGGGAAATAGCGTTTACAGATGTCTCCGCATCGAAGCCGTAGATTTCTAATGCTTCTTAAAACGCGATATCGCATCTCTCTTCCGTGTTTCATGATAAGATATAATATTCATTGCGAAGTGTCATGTATACCTCGTATTCACATCAAAAGAATGTAAATGCGATGTTTCCATCCTAGGAAATAGCGTTTGCAGATATCTAAGTATCGTAGTGAAAGAGTCCTAATGCTTCTTAAAACGAGTTGTCGCATTTCATTTCTATGTTTCGTGATAAGATATAATATTCATTGCGAAGTGTCATATATGCCTCGTATTCATTTCAAAAGAAAGTAAATGCGACTATTGCTTGCTAGGAAATAGCGTTTGCAGATATCTACGTATCGAGGCAATAGTGCTCTAATGCTTCTTAAAACGCGATATCGCATCTCATTTCTATGTTTGATGATAAGATATAATATTCATTGCGAAGTGTCATGTATACCTCGTTTTCAGTTCAAATGAATGTAAATGCGACATTTCCTTGCTAGAAAATAGCGTTTGTAGAAGTCTACGTATCCAAGCAATAGATTTCTAATGCTTCTTAAAACGAGATATCGCATCTTATTTCTATGTTTCATGATAAGATATAATATTCTTTGTGAAATGTCATGTATGCCTCCTATTCACTTCAAAAGAATGTAAATGCGACACTTCCTTGCTAGGAAATAACGTTTGCAGATGTCTTCGTATCGTAGAAATATAGTTCTGACACTTCTTAAAACGCGACATCGCATCTCATTTCTAAGGTTCATGATAAGATATAATATTCATTGCGAAGTGTCATGTAAGCTTCCAATTCACTTCAAAAGAATGTAAATGCGACACTTGCTTGCTAGGAAGTAGCGTTTCCAGATATATACGTATCGAAACAATAGAGTTTTAAAGCTTTTTAAAACGAGATGTCGCATCTCATTTCTCTGTTTTATGATAAGATATAATATTCATTGCGAAGTGTCATGTATACATCGTATTCACTTCAAAAGAATGTAAATGCGACACTTCCTTGCTAGGAAATAGCGTTTGCAGATATCATCGAATCGTAGCAATAGAGTTCTAATACTGCTTAAATCGCGATATGGCATCTCACTTCTATGTTTCATGATAAGGTATAATATTCATTGCGAAGTGTCATGTATAACTCCTATTCACTTCAAAAGGATGTAAATGCGACACTTCCTTGTTTGGAAGTAGCGTTTGCAGATGTCTACGATTCGTAGCAATAGATTTCTAAAACTTCTTAAAACACGATATCGCATCTCATTCCTATCTTTTATGATAAGATCTATTATTCATTGCGAAGTGTCTCTTATACCTCGTATTCACTTCAAACGAATGTAAATGCGACAATTCCTTGATAGGAAATGGCGTTTGCAGATGTCTTCGTATCGTAGAAATATAGTTCTGACACTTCTTAAAATGCGATATCGCATCTCATTTCTTAGTTTCATGTTGAGATATAATATTCATTGCGAAGTGTCATGTATGCCTCCTATTTACTTCAAAAGAATGTAAATGCGACACTTCCTTGCTAGGAAAAATAGCGTTTGCAGCTGTCTTCGTATCGTAGAAATAGAGTTCTAATACAGCTTAAAACGCGATATGGCGTCTCATTTCTACGTTTCATGATAAGATATAATATTCATTGAGAAGTGTCATGTGTACCTCGTATTCACTTCAAAAGAATGTAAGTGCGACACTTCCCTGCTAGGAAATAGCGTTTGCAGATGCCTACGTATCGTAGCAATAGAGTTCTAATGCTTCTTATAACGAGATATCGCATCTCATTTCTATGTTTCATGATAAGATATAATATATATTGCAAAGTGTCATGTATACCTCGTACTCACTTCGAAAGAATGTAAATGCAACACTTCCTTACTAGGAAATGGCGTTTGCAGATGTCTACGTATCGTAGCAATAGGGTTCTAATGCTTCTTAGAACGCGATATCACGTCTATTTCCTATGTTTCGTGATAAGATATAATATACATTGTGGAGTGCTATGTATACTTCGTATTCACCTCAAAAGAATGTAAATGCGACATTATCTTGCTAGGAAATAGCGTTCGCAGATGTTTACGTATCCTAGCAATAGAGCTCTAATGCTGCTTAAAACGCCATATCGCATCTCATATCAATGTTTCGTGATAGGATATAATATTCATTGCGAAGTGTCATGTATAGCTCGCATACACTTCAAATGAATGTAAACGCGAATCCTCCATGCTAGGAAATATCGTTTGACGATGTCTAAGTATCGTAGCAATAGAGTTCTAATGCTACTTAAAACGCGATATTGCATCCCATTTCTATGTTTCATGATAAGATATAATATTCATTGCGAAGTGTCATGTATACCTCGTATTCACTTCAAAAGAATGTAAATGCGACACTTCCTTGGTAGGAAATAGCGTTTGCAGATGTCAACGTATCGTAGCAATAGATTTCTAATGCTCCTTAAAACGCGATATCGCTTGCCATTTTTATGTTTCATGATAAGAAATAATATTCATTGCGAAGAGTCATGAATACCTCGCATACACTTCAATTGAATGTAAATGCGACACTTCCTTGCTAGGAAGTAGCGTTTGCAGATGTCTACGTATCGAAGCAATAGAGTTCTAATGCTTCATAAATCGCCATATCGCATCTCATTTTTTTGTTTCATCATAAGATATAATATTCATTGCGAAGTGTCATGTATACCTCGTATTCCTTTCAAAAGAATGTAAATGCCACACTTCCTTGCTAGGAAATTTCGTATCCAGATGTCTACGTATCAAAACAATAGATTTCTAGTGCTTCTTAAAGCGAGATGTCGCATCACACTTCTATGTTTCATGAAAAGATATAATACTCACTGCGAAGTGTCTTGTATACCTCGTATCACTTCAAACGAATGTAAATGCGACACTTCCCTGCTAGGAAAGAGTGTCTGCAGATGTCTACGTATCGAAGCTGTAGAGTTCTAATGGCCCTTATAATGCGATAACGCAACACAATTCTATGTTTCATGATAAGATATAATATTCATTGTGCAGTGTTATGTTAGCCTCGAATTCATTTCAGGAGAATGTAAATGCGACACATGCTTGCTAGGAAATAGCGTCTCCAGATATCTACGTATCGTAGCAATAGATTTCTAATGCTCCTTAAATCGCGATATCGCATCTCATTTCTATGTTTCGTGATAAGTTATAATATTCATTGCGGAGTGTTATGGATACCTCGTATTCACTTCAGGAGAATGTAAGTGCGACACTTCCTTCCTATTAAATAGCGTTTACAGATGTCTCCGCATCGTAGCCATAGAGTTCTAATGCTTCTTAAATCGCGATATCGCATCTCATTTCTATGTTTCGCGATAAGATATAATATTCATTGCGAAGTGTCATGTGTACCTCGTATTCACTTCAAAAGAATGTAAGTGCGACACTTCCCTGCTAGGAAATAGCGTATCCAGATGTCTACATATCAAAACAATGGATTTCTAGTGCTTATTAAACCGAGATGTCGCATCACACTTCTATGTTTCATGATGAGATATAATATTCATTGGGAAGTGTCATGTATACCTCGTATTCACTTCAAAACAATGAAAATGCGTCACTTGCTTGCTAGGAAAAAGCGTTTGCAGATCTCTAAGTATGGAAGCAATAGAGTTCTCATGCTTCTTATAACGCGAAATCGCATCTCATTTCTATGTTTCATGATAAGATATAATATTCATTACGAAGTGTCATGTATACCTCGTATTCACTTCCAACAAATGTAAATGCGTCACTTCCTTTCTATTAAATAGCGTTTGCCGATGTCTCCGTATCGAAGCAGTAGAGTTCTAATGCTTCTTAAAACCCGATATCACATTTCATTTCTATGTTTCGTGATAGGATATAATATTCATTGCGAAGTGTCATGTATACCTCGTATTCACTTCAAATGAATGTAAATGCGACACTTTCTTGCTAGGAAATAGCGATTGCAGATGTCTACGTATCAAGGCAATAGAGTTCTAATGCATCTTGAAACGCGACACTACACCTCATTCCTATGTTTCATGTTAAGATATAATATTCATCTCGAAGTTTCATGTATACCTCGTATACACTTCAAAAGAATGTAAATGCGACTCTTCCTTGCTTGGAAATAGCGTTTGCAGATGTCTACGTATCGAAGCAATAGAGCTGTAAAGATTCTTAAAACTCGATATCGCATCACATTTGTATGTTTCATGATAAGATATAATATTCACTGCGAAGTGTTATGTATACCCCGTCTACATGAAATGTCGTCCAAGTGAATGTAAGTGCGACACTTCCTTCATGGAAATAGCTTTTCCTGATGTCTACGTATCGAAGCATTAGAGTTCTAATGCTTCTTAAAACGCGACATCGCACCTTATTTCGATGTTTCGTGATAGGATATAATATTCATTGCGAAGTATTATGTATACATCGTCTATACTCCGAATGAAAGTAAATGCCACACTTCCTTGCAGGGAAATATTCCTCCATTGCTTCGATACGTGGACAACAGGAAACGCATTTCCTAGGATGGAAGTGTGCAATTTACTTTCTTTTGAAGTGTACACGACGTATACATAACACTTCGCAATGAATATTATATCTTATCACGATACATAGAAATGAGATGCGATGTCGCGCTTTTAGAAGCATTAGAAATCTATTGCTTCGATACTTAGACAACTGGAAACGCCATTTCCTTGCAAGGAAGTGTGGCATTTACATTCTTTTGTAGTGTAGATGAGGTATACAAAGCACTTCGCAATGAATAATTTATCGTATCATTGACCATAGAAATGGAATGCGTCATTGCGTTTTAGGAAGCATTAGAACTACATTGCTACGATACGTAGACATCTGCAAACGCTATTTCCTAGCATGGAAGTGTCGCATTTACATTCTTTTGAAGTGAATACGAAGTATACGTGACCCTTCGCAATGGATATTATATCTTATCACGAAACATAGAAATGAAATGCGACACCTCGTTTTGAGAAGTATTTGAACTCTATTCTTCCGATACGTGGTCATCTGGAAACGCTATTTCCTAGCAAGGAAGTGTCTCATTTACATTCTTTTGAAGTGAATACGAGGAATGCATGACACTTCGCAATGGATATTATATCTTATCAGGAAACATAGAAATGAGATGCGATATCGCTATTTAAGAAGCATTAGAACTCTATTGCTTCGATATGTAGTCATCCGGAAACGTTATTTCCTAGAAAGGAAGTGGCGCATTTACATTCTTTTGAAGTGAATACGAGATATACATGACACTTCGCAATGAGAATTATATCTTATCATGAAACATAGAAGTGAGATGTGATATCGCGTTTTATGGAGCATTAGACCTCTATTTCTACGATACATAGACATCTGCAAACGCTAATTCCTAGCGTGGAAGTGTCGCATTTACATTCTTGTGATGTGAATACGAGATATACGTGACACTTCGCAATGAATATTATATCTCATCATGAAACATAGTAATCGGATGCAATATCGCGTTTTAAGTAGCATTAGAACTCTATTGCTACGATACTTAGACATCGTCAAACGATATTTCCTAGCTAGGAAGTGTCGCATTTACATTTTTTTCAAGTGAATACGAGGTATACACAACATACCACAATGAATATTATATCTTATTACGAAACATAGAAATGAAATTCGACTTCTCGTTCTAAGAAGCATTAGAACACTATTGCTACGATACGTAGACATCTGCAAACAATATTTCCTAGCAAGGAAGTGTCGCATTTACATTCTTTAGAAGTGAATACGAGGTATACATGACACTCAATAATGAATATTATATCTTAACATGAATCATAGCAGTGAGATTCGATATCGCGTTTTAAGAAGCACTAGAACTCTATTGCTACGATGCGTAGACGTCTGCAAATGTTATTTCCTAGCAAGGAAGTGTCGCATTATCATTCTTTTGAAGTGTGTACGAGGTATACATAATACTCTGCAATGAATATTATATTTTATCACGAAACATAGGAATGAAATGCGACATCACGTTTTAAGAAGTATTAGAACTCTATTGCTACGATACGTAGACATCTGCAAACGCTATTTCCTAGCATGTAAGTGGCGCATTTACATTTATTTGAAGTGTAGACGAGGAATACATGACACTTCGCAATGAATATTATATCTTATCACGAAACATAGAAATGAATTGCGTCATCTCGTTCTAAGAAGCATTAGAACTCTCTTGCTGCGACACGTAGATATCTGCAAACTCTATTTCCTAGCAAGGAAATGTCGCACTTAGATTCCATTGAAGTGAATACGAGGTATACATAACACTCCACAATGAATATTATATCTTATCACGAAACATAGAAATGAAATGCGACATCGCGTTCTAAGAAGCATTAGAACTCTCTTGCTACGATACGTAGACATCTGCAAACTCTATTTCCTAGCAAGGAAATGTCGCACTTACATTCCATTGAAGTGAATACGAGGTATACATGACACTTCGCAATGAATATTATATCTTATCATGAAACATAGAAGTGAGAGGCAATATCGCGGTTTAAGTAGCATTAGAACTCCATTGCTACGATACGTAAACATCTGCAAACGTTATTTCCTAGCATGCAAGAGTCGCATTTACATTCTTTTGAATTGAAAACGAGGTATACATAACACTCCACAATGAATATTATATCTTATCACGGACCATAGAAATGAAATGCGTCATCTCGTTCTAACAAGCATTAGAACTCTCTTGCTGCGATACGTAGACATCTGCAAACGCTATTTCCTAGCATGGAAGTGTCGCTTTTATATTCTTATGAAGTGCGTACGAGGTATACATAACACTCCATAATGAATATTATATCTTATCATGAAACATAGCAGTGAGATACGATATCGCGTTTTAAGAAGCATTAGAACTCGACTGCTACGATACGTAGACATCTGCAAACGCTATTTCCTAGCATGGAAGTGTCGCATTTACATTCTTTTGAAGTGAATACGAAGTATACATGACACTTCGCAATGGATATTATATCTTATCACGAAACATAGAAATGAAATGCGACACCTCGTTTTGAGAAGTATTTGAACTCTATTCTTTCGATACGTGGTCATCTGGAAACGCTATTTCCTAGCAAGGAAGTGTCTCATTTATATTCTTTTGAAGTGAATACGAGGAATGCATGACACTTCGCAATGGATATTATATCTTATCAGGAAACATAGAAATGAGATGCGACATCTCGTTTTACGAAGTATTAGAACTCTAATCTTTCGATACGTGGTCATCTGGAAACTCTATTTCCTAGCAAGGAAGTGTCGCATTTACATTCTTTTGAAGTGAGTACGAGGTGTACATGACACTTCGCAATGAATATTATATCTTATCACGAAACATAGAAATGGAATGCGACATCGCGTTCTAAGAAGCATTAGATCTCTATTCTTTCGACGCGTAGTCATCTGGAAACGCTATTTCCTAGCAAGGAAGTGTCGCATTTACATCCTTTTGAAGTGAATACGAGGTATACATAACACTCCACAATGAATATTATATCTTATCACGAAACATAGAAATGAATTGCGTCATCTCGTTCTAAGAAGCATTAGAACTCTCTTGCTGCGATACGTAGATATCTGCAAACTCTATTTCCTAGCAAGGAAATGTCGCACTTACATTCCATTGAAGTGAAAACGAGGTATTCATAACACTCCACAATGAATATTATATCTTAGCACGAAACATAGAAATGAAATGCGATATCTCGTTTTAAGTAGCATTAGAACTCTATTGCTACGATACGTAGACATCTGCAAACGCTATTTCCTAGCATGGAAGTGTCGCATTTACATTCTTTTGAAGTGAATACGAAGTATACATGACACTTCGCAATGAATATTATATCTTATCATGAAACATAGAAGTGAGAGGCGATATCGCGTTTTAAGTAGCATTAGAACTCTATTGCTACGATACGTAGACATCAGCAAACGTTATTTCCTAGCATGCAAGTGTCGCATTTACATTCTTTTGAAGTGAAAACGAGGTATACATAACACTCCACAATGAATATTATATCTTATCACGGAACATAGAAATGAAATGCGACATCTCGTTTTAAAAAGCATTAGAACTCTATTGCTACGATACGTAGACATCTGGAAACGCTATTCCCTAGCATGGAAGTGTCGCATTTACTTTCTTTTGAAGTGAATACGAGATATACATGACACTTTGCAATGAATATTATATCTTATCATGAAACATAGCAGTGAGATGCGATATCGCGTTTTAAGAAGCATTAGAACTCTATTGCTACGATACGTAGACATCTGCAAACGCAATTTCCTAGCATGGAAGTGTCGCATTTACATTCTCTTGAAGTGAATACGAGATATACACGACACTTTGCAATGAATACTATATCTTATCATGAAACATAGCAGTGAGATGCTATATCGCATTATAAGAAGCATTAGAACTCTATTGGTACGATTCGTAGACATCTGCAAACGCTATTTCCTAGCATGCAAGTATCGCATTTACATTCTTTTGAAGTGAATACAAGTTATACATAACATTCCACAATGAATATTATATCTTATTTCGAAACATAGAAATGAAATCGACATCTCGTTTTAAGAAGCATTAGAACTCTCTTGCTACGATACTTAGACATCTGTAAACGCTATTTCCTAGCATGGAAGTGTCGCATTTACATTCCATTGAAGTGAATACGAGGAATGCATGACACTTCGCAATGGACATTATATCTTATCATGAAACATAGAACTGAGATGCGATATCGCGTTCTAAGAAGCATTAGGACTCTATTGCTACGATACGTAGACATCCGCAAACGCTATTTCCTAGCATGTAAGTGTCGCATTTACATTCTTTTGAAGTGAATACGCGGTGCACATGACACTTCGCAATGAATATTATATCTTATCATGATACATAGAAGTGAGAAGCGACATCCCGCTTTAAGAAGCATTAGAACTCTCTTGCTACGATACGTAGACACCTGCAAACGCTATTTCCTAGCATGGAAGTGTCGCATTTACATGCTTTTGAAGTGAATACGAGGTATTCATAACACTCCACAATGAAAATTATATCTTATCACGAAACATAGAAATGAAACGCGACATCTCGTTTTAAGAAGCATTAGAACTCTATTGCTACGATACGTAGACATCTGCAAACGCTATTTCCTAGCATGGAAGTGTCGCATTTACATTCTTTTGTAGTGATTACGAGGTATACATGACACTTCGCAATGAATATTATATCTTGTCATGAAACATAGAAGTGAGATGCGATATCGCGTTTTAAGAAGCATTAGAACTCTATTGCTACGATACGTAGACATCTGCAAACAATATTTCCTAGCATGTAAGTGTCGCATTTACATTCTTTTGAAGTGAATACGAGGTATACATAACATTCCACAATGAATATTATATCTTATTACGAAACACAGAAATGAAATGCGACATCTCGTTTTAAGACGCATTAGAACTCTATTGCTACGATACGTAGACATCTGCAAACGCCATTTCCTAGCATGGAAGTGCCGCATTTACATTCTTTTGAAGTTAATACGAGGTATACATGACACTTCGCAATGAATATTGCATCTTCTCTCGAAACATAGAAGTGAGATGCGATATCGCGATATAAGAAGCACTAGAACTCTATTGCTACGATGCGTAGACATCTGCAAACGCTATTTCCTAGCATGGAAGTGTCGCATTTACATTCTTTTGAAGTGAATTCAAGGTATACATAACATTCCACAATGAATATTATATCTTATTACGAAACACAGAAATGAAATGCGACATCTCGTTTTAAGAAGCACTAGAACTCTCTTGCTACGATACTTAGACATCTGCAAACGCTATTTGCTAGCATGGAAGTGTCGCATTTACATTCCTTTGAAGTGAATACGATGTATGCATGACACTTCGCAGTGGATATTATATCTTATCATGATAGATAGAAATGAGGTGCGACATCTCGTTTTAAGAAGTATCAGAACTCTATTCTTTCGATACGTGGTCGTCTGGAAACGCTATTTCCTAGCAAGGAAGTGTCGCATTTACATTCTTTTGAAGTGAATACGAGGTATACATAACACACCAAAATGAATATTATATCTTATCACGAAACATAGAAATGAAATGCGACATCGCGTTTTAAAAAGCATCAGAACTCTATTGCTACGATACGTAGACATCTGCAAACGCTATTCCCTAGCATGGAAGTGTCGCATTTACATTCTTTTGAAGTGAATACGAGATATACATGACACTTCGCAATGAATATTATATCTTATCATGAAACATAGGAATGAGGTGCTATATCGCGTTTTGAGAAGCATTAGAACTCTATTGCTAATATACGTAGACATCTGCAAACTCTATATCCTAGGAAGGAAATGTCGCATTTACATTCTTTTGAAGTGAGTACGAGGTATACATAACACTCTGCAATGAATATTATGCCTTATCATGAAACATAGACGTGAGACGCGATATCGCGTTTTAAGAAGCATTAGAACTCTATTGCTACGATACGTAGACATCTGCAAACGCCATTTCCTAGCATGGAAGTGTCGCGTTTACATTCTTTTGAAGTGAATACGAGGTATACATGACACTTCGCAATGAATATTATATCTGATCATGAAATATAGAAGTGAGATGCGATATCGCGCTTTAAGAAGCATTAGAACTCTACTGCTACGATACATAGACATCTGCAAACAATATTTCCTTGCAAGGAAGTGTCGCATTTACATTCTTTTGACGTGAATACGAGGTATACATAACACTCCATAATGAATAATATATCTTATCATGAAACATGGAAGTGAGATGTGATATCGCGTTTTAAGAATCATTAGATCTCTATTGTTTCGACACGTAGTCATCTGGGAACGCTATTTCCTAGCAAGGAAGTGCCGCATTTACATCCTTTTGAAGTGAATACGAGGTATACATGACACTTCGCAATGAATATTATACCTTATCACGAAACATTGAAATGAAATGTGACATCGCGTTCTAAGAAGCATTAGAAATCTATTGATACGATACGTAGACATCTGCAAACGCTATTTCCTAGCATAGAAGTGTCGCATTTACATTCTTTTGAAGTGAGTACGAGGTACACATGACACTCTACAATGAATATTATATCTTATTACGAAACATAGAAATGAAATGCGACATCGCGTTCTAAGAAGCATTAGAGCTCTATTGCTACGATACGTAGACATCTGCAAACACTATTCCCTAGCATGGAAGTGTCGCATTTACATTCTTTTGAAGTGAATACGAGATATACATGACACTTCGCAATGAATATTATATCTTATCATGAAACATAGGAATGAGGTGCTATATCGCGTTTTGAGAAGTATTAGAACTCTATTGCTAATATACGTAGACATCTGCAAACTCTATATCCTAAGAAGGAAATATCGCATTTACATTCTTTTGAAGTGAGTACGAGGTATACATAACACTCTGCAATGAATATTATACCTTATCATGAAACATAGACGTGAGACGCGATATCGCGTTTTAAGTAGCATTAGAACTCTATTGCTACGATACGTAGACATCTGCAAACGCCATTTTCTAGCATGGAAGTGTCGCATTTACATCCTTTTGAAGTGAATACGAGGTATACATGACATTTCGCAATGAATATTATATCTGGTCATGAAATATAGAAGTGAGATGCGATATCGCGCTTTAAGAAGCATTAGAACCCTACTGCTACGATACATAGACATCTGCAAACAATATTTCCTAGTAAGGAAGTGTCGCATTTACATTCTTTTGACGTGAATACGAGGTATACATAACACTCCATAATGAATAATATATCTTATCATGAAACATGGAAGTGAGATGTGATATCGCGTTTTAAGGATCATTAGATCTCTATTGTTTGGACACCTAGTCATCTGGAAACGCTATTTCCTAGCAAGGAATTATCGCATTTACATTCTTTTGAAGTGAATACGAGATATACATGACACTTCGCAATGAATATTATATCTTATCATGAAACATAGGAATGAGGTGCTATATCGCGTTTTGAGAAGCATTAGAACTCTATTGCTAATATACGTAGACATCTGCAAACTCTATATCCTAAGAAGGAAATGTCGCATTTACATTCTTTTGAAGTGAGTACGAGGTATACATAACACTCTGCAATGAATATTATACCTTATCATGAAACATAGACGTGAGACGCGATATCGCGTTTTAAGTAGCATTAGAACTCTATTGCTACGATACGTAGACATCTGCAAACGCCATTTCCTAGCATGGAAGTGTCGCATTTACATCCTTTTGAAGTGAATACGAGGTATACATGACACTTCGCAATGAATATTATATCTGGTCATGAAATATAGAAGTGAGATGCGATATCGCGCTTTAAGAAGCATTAGAACTCTACTGCTACGATACATAGACATCTGCAAACAATATTTCCTAGCAAGGAAGTGTCGCATTTACATTCTTTTGACGTGAATACGAGGTATACATAACACTCCATAATGAATAATATATCTTATCATGAAACATGGAAGTGAGATGTGATATCGCGTTTTAAGAATCATTAGATCTCTATTGTTTGGACACCTAGTCATCTGGAAACGCTATTTCCTAGCAAGGAATTGTCGCATTTACATCCTTTTGAAGTGAATACGAGGTATACATGACACTTCGCAATGAATATTATACCTTATCACGAAACATTGAAATGAAATGCGACATCGCGTTCTAAGAAGCATTAGAACTCTATTGCTACGATACGTAGACATCTGCAAACGCTATTTCCTAGCATAGAAGTGTCGCATTTACAATCTTTTGAAGTGAGTACGAGATACACATGACACACCAAAATGAATATTATATCTTATCACGAAACATAGAAATGAAATGCGACATCGCGTTTTAAAAAGCATCAGAACTCTATTGCTACGATACGTAGACATCTGCAAACGCTATTTCCTAGCATGGAAGTGTCGCATTTACATTCTTTTGAAGTGAATACGAGGTATACATGACACTTCGCAACGGATATTATATCTTATCATGAAACATAGAAGTGAGTGGCGATATCGCGTTTTAAGTAGCATTAGAACTCTCTTGCTAGGATACGTAGACATCTGCAAACGCTATACCCTAGCATGGAAGTGTCGCATTTACATTCCATTGAAGTGAATACGAGGAATGCATGACACTTCGCAATGGACATTATATCTTATCATGAAACATAGAACTGAGATGCGATATCGCGTTCTAAGAAGCATTAGGACTCTATTGCTACGATACGTAGACATCCGCATACGCTATTTCCTAGCATGTAAGTGTCGCATTTACATTCTTTTGAAGTGAATACGAGGTATACATAACATTCCACAATGAATATTATATCTTATTACGAAACATAGAAATGAAATGCGACATCTCGTTTAAAGACGCATTAGAACTCTATTGCTACGATACGTAGACATCTGCAAACGCCATTTCCTAGCATGGAAGTGCCGCATTTACATTCTTTTGATGTTAATACGAGGTATACATGACACTTCGCAATGAATATTACATCTTCTCCCGAAACATAGAAGTGAGATGCGATGTCGCGATTTAAGAAGCACTAGAACTCTATTGCTACGATGCGTAGACATCTGCAAACGCTATTTCCTAGCATGGAAGTGTCGCATTTACATTCTTTTGAAGTGAATTCAAGGTATACATAACATTCCACAATGAATATTATATCTTATTACGAAACACAGAAATGAAATGCGACATCTCGTTTTAAGACGCATTAGAACTCTATTGCTACGATACATAGACATCTGCAAACGCCATTTCCTAGCATGGAAGTGCCGCATTTACATTCTTTTGAAGTTAATACGAGGTATACATGACACTTCGCAATGAATATTACATCTTCTCTCGAAACATAGAAGTGAGATGCGATATCGCGATTTAAGAAGCACTAGAACTCTATTGCTACGATACGTAGACATCTGCAAACGCTATTCCCTAGCATGGAAGTGTCGCATTTACATTCTTTTGAAGTGAATACGAGATATACATGACACTTCGCAATGAATATTATATCTTATCATGAAACATAGGAATGAGGTGCTATATCGCGTTTTGAGAAGCATTAGAACTCTATTGCTAATATACGTAGACATCTGCAAACTCTATATCCTAGGAAGGAAATGTCGCATTTACATCCTTTTGAAGTGAATACGAGGTATACATGACACTTCGCAATGAATATTATATCTGATCATGAAATATAGATGTGAGATGCGATATCGCATTTTAAGAAGCATTAGAACTCTACTGCTACGATACATAGACATCTGCAAACAATATTTCCTTGCAAGGAAGTGTCGCATTTACATTCTTTTGACGTGAATACGAGGTATACATAACACTCCATAATGAATAATATATCTTATCATGAAACATGGAAGTGAGATGTGATATCGCGTTTTAAGAATCATTAGATCTCTATTGTTTGGACACCTAGTCATCTGGAAACGCTATTCCCTAGCAAGGAATTGTCGCATTTACATCCTTTTGAAGTGAATACGAGGTATACATGACACTTCGCAATGAATATTATACCTTATCACGAAACATTGAAATGAAATGCGACATCGCGTTCTAAGAAGCATTAGAACTCTATTGCTACGATACGTAGACATCTGCAAACGCTATTTCCTAGCATAGAAGTGTCGCATTTACAATCTTTTGAAGTGAGTACGAGATACACATGACACACCAAGATGAATATTATATCTTATCACGAAACATAGAAATGAAATGCGACATCGCGTTTTAAAAAGCATCAGAACTCTATTGCTACGATACGTAGACATCTGCAAACGCTATTTCCTAGCATAGAAGTGTCGCATTTACATTCTTTTGAAGTGAGTACGAGGTACACATGACACTCTACAATGAATATTATATCTTATTACGAAACATAGAAATGAAATGCGACATCGCGTTCTAAGAAGCATTAGAGCTCTATTGCTACGATACGTAGACATCTGCAAACACTATTCCCTAGCATGGAAGTGTCGCATTTACATTCTTTTGAAGTGAATACGAGATATACATGACACTTCGCAATGAATATTATATCTTATCATGAAACATAGGAATGAGGTGCTATATCGCGTTTTGAGAAGTATTAGAACTCTATTGCTAATATACGTAGACATCTGCAAACTCTATATCCTAAGAAGGAAATATCGCATTTACATTCTTTTGAAGTGAGTACGAGGTATACATAACACTCTGCAATGAATATTATACCTTATCATGAAACATAGACGTGAGACGCGATATCGCGTTTTAAGTAGCATTAGAACTCTATTGCTACGATACGTAGACATCTGCAAACGCCATTTTCTAGCATGGAAGTGTCGCATTTACATCCTTTTGAAGTGAATACGAGGTATACATGACATTTCGCAATGAATATTATATCTGGTCATGAAATATAGAAGTGAGATGCGATATCGCGCTTTAAGAAGCATTAGAACTCTACTGCTACGATACATAGACATCTGCAAACAATATTTCCTAGTAAGGAAGTGTCGCATTTACATTCTTTTGACGTGAATACGAGGTATACATAACACTCCATAATGAATAATATATCTTATCATGAAACATGGAAGTGAGATGTGATATCGCGTTTTAAGAATCATTAGATCTCTATTGTTTGGACACCTAGTCATCTGGAAACGCTATTTCCTAGCAAGGAATTATCGCATTTACATTCTTTTGAAGTGAATACGAGATATACATGACACTTCGCAATGAATATTATATCTTATCATGAAACATAGGAATGAGGTGCTATATCGCGTTTTGAGAAGCATTAGAACTCTATTGCTAATATACGTAGACATCTGCAAACTCTATATCCTAAGAAGGAAATGTCGCATTTACATTCTTTTGAAGTGAGTACGAGGTATACATAACACTCTGCAATGAATATTATACCTTATCATGAAACATAGACGTGAGACGCGATATCGCGTTTTAAGTAGCATTAGAACTCTATTGCTACGATACGTAGACATCTGCAAACGCCATTTCCTAGCATGGAAGTGTCGCATTTACATCCTTTTGAAGTGAATACGAGGTATACATGACACTTCGCAATGAATATTATATCTGGTCATGAAATATAGAAGTGAGATGCGATATCGCGCTTTAAGAAGCATTAGAACTCTACTGCTACGATACATAGACATCTGCAAACAATATTTCCTAGCAAGGAAGTGTCGCATTTACATTCTTTTGACGTGAATACGAGGTATACATAACACTCCATAATGAATAATATATCTTATCATGAAACATGGAAGTGAGATGTGATATCGCGTTTTAAGAATCATTAGATCTCTATTGTTTGGACACCTAGTCATCTGGAAACGCTATTTCCTAGCAAGGAATTGTCGCATTTACATCCTTTTGAAGTGAATACGAGGTATACATGACACTTCGCAATGAATATTATACCTTATCACGAAACATTGAAATGAAATGCGACATCGCGTTCTAAGAAGCATTAGAACTCTATTGCTACGATACGTAGACATCTGCAAACGCTATTTCCTAGCATAGAAGTGTCGCATTTACAATCTTTTGAAGTGAGTACGAGATACACATGACACACCAAAATGAATATTATATCTTATCACGAAACATAGAAATGAAATGCGACATCGCGTTTTAAAAAGCATCAGAACTCTATTGCTACGATACGTAGACATCTGCAAACGCTATTTCCTAGCATGGAAGTGTCGCATTTACATTCTTTTGAAGTGAATACGAGGTATACATGACACTTCGCAACGGATATTATATCTTATCATGAAACATAGAAGTGAGAGGCGATATCGCGTTTTAAGTAGCATTAGAACTCTCTTGCTAGGATACGTAGACATCTGCAAACGCTATACCCTAGCATGGAAGTGTCGCATTTACATTCCATTGAAGTGAATACGAGGAATGCATGACACTTCGCAATGGACATTATATCTTATCATGAAACATAGAACTGAGATGCGATATCGCGTTCTAAGAAGCATTAGGACTCTATTGCTACGATACGTAGACATCCGCATACGCTATTTCCTAGCATGTAAGTGTCGCATTTACATTCTTTTGAAGTGAATACGAGGTATACATAACATTCCACAATGAATATTATATCTTATTACGAAACATAGAAATGAAATGCGACATCTCGTTTAAAGACGCATTAGAACTCTATTGCTACGATACGTAGACATCTGCAAACGCCATTTCCTAGCATGGAAGTGCCGCATTTACATTCTTTTGATGTTAATACGAGGTATACATGACACTTCGCAATGAATATTACATCTTCTCCCGAAACATAGAAGTGAGATGCGATGTCGCGATTTAAGAAGCACTAGAACTCTACTGCTACGATACATAGACATCTGCAAACAATATTTCCTAGCAAGGAAGTGTCGCATTTACATTCTTTTGACGTGAATACGAGGTATACATAACACTCCATAATGAATAATATATCTTATCATGAAACATGGAAGTGAGATGTGATATCGCGTTTTAAGAATCATTAGATCTCTATTGTTTGGACACCTAGTCATCTGGAAACGCTATTTCCTAGCAAGGAATTGTCGCATTTACATCCTTTTGAAGTGAATACGAGGTATACATGACACTTCGCAATGAATATTATACCTTATCACGAAACATTGAAATGAAATGCGACATCTCGTTTTAAGACGCATTAGAACTCTATTGCTACGATACATAGACATCTGCAAACGCCATTTCCTAGCATGGAAGTGCCGCATTTACATTCTTTTGAAGTTAATACGAGGTATACATGACACTTCGCAATGAATATTACATCTTCTCTCGAAACATAGAAGTGAGATGCGATATCGCGATTTAAGAAGCACTAGAACTCTATTGCTACGATACGTAGACATCTGCAAACGCTATTCCCTAGCATGGAAGTGTCGCATTTACATTCTTTTGAAGTGAATACGAGATATACATGACACTTCGCAATGAATATTATATCTTATCATGAAACATAGGAATGAGGTGCTATATCGCGTTTTGAGAAGCATTAGAACTCTATTGCTAATATACGTAGACATCTGCAAACTCTATATCCTAGGAAGGAAATGTCGCATTTACATCCTTTTGAAGTGAATACGAGGTATACATGACACTTCGCAATGAATATTATATCTGATCATGAAATATAGAAGTGATATGCGATATCGCGCTTTAAGAAGCATTAGAACTCTACTGCTACGATACATAGACATCTGCAAACAATATTTCCTTGCAAGGAAGTGTCGCATTTACATTCTTTTGACGTGAATACGAGGTATACATAACACTCCATAATGAATAATATATCTTATCATGAAACATGGAAGTGAGATGTGATATCGCGTTTTAAGAATCATTAGATCTCTATTGTTTGGACACCTAGTCATCTGGAAACGCTATTTCCTAGCAAGGAATTGTCGCATTTACATCCTTTTGAAGTGAATACGAGGTATACATGACACTTCGCAATGAATATTATACCTTATCACGAAACATTGAAATGAAATGCGACATCGCGTTCTAAGAAGCATTAGAACTCTATTGCTACGATACGTAGACATCTGCAAACGCTATTTCCTAGCATAGAAGTGTCGCATTTACAATCTTTTGAAGTGAGTACGAGATACACATGACACACCAAAATGAATATTATATCTTATCACGAAACATAGAAATGAAATGCGACATCGCGTTTTAAAAAGCATCAGAACTCTATTGCTACGATACGTAGACATCTGCAGACGCTATTTCCTAGCATGGAAGTGTCGCATTTACATTCTTTTGAAGTGAATACGAGGTATACATGACACTTCGCAACGGATATTATATCTTATCATGAAACATAGAAGTGAGAGGCGATATCGCGTTTTAAGTAGCATTAGAACTCTCTTGCTAGGATACGTAGACATCTGCAAACGCTATACCCTAGCATGGAAGTGTCGCATTTACATTCCATTGAAGTGAATACGAGGAATGCATGACACTTCGCAATGGACATTATATCTTATCATGAAACATAGAACTGAGATGCGATATCGCGTTCTAAGAAGCATTAGGACTCTATTGCTACGATACGTAGACATCCGCATACGCTATTTCCTAGCATGTAAGTGTCGCATTTACATTCTTTTGAAGTGAATACGAGGTATACATAACATTCCACAATGAATATTATATCTTATTACGAAACATAGAAATGAAATGCGACATCTCGTTTAAAGACGCATTAGAACTCTATTGCTACGATACGTAGACATCTGCAAACGCCATTTCCTAGCATGGAAGTGCCGCATTTACATTCTTTTGATGTTAATACGAGGTATACATGACACTTCGCAATGAATATTACATCTTCTCCCGAAACATAGAAGTGAGATGCGATGTCGCGATTTAAGAAGCACTAGAACTCTACTGCTACGATACATAGACATCTGCAAACAATATTTCCTAGCAAGGAAGTGTCGCATTTACATTCTTTTGACGTGAATACGAGGTATACATAACACTCCATAATGAATAATATATCTTATCATGAAACATGGAAGTGAGATGTGATATCGCGTTTTAAGAATCATTAGATCTCTATTGTTTGGACACCTAGTCATCTGGAAACGCTATTTCCTAGCAAGGAATTGTCGCATTTACATCCTTTTGAAGTGAATACGAGGTATACATGACACTTCGCAATGAATATTATACCTTATCACGAAACATTGAAATGAAATGCGACATCTCGTTTTAAGACGCATTAGAACTCTATTGCTACGATACATAGACATCTGCAAACGCCATTTCCTAGCATGGAAGTGCCGCATTTACATTCTTTTGAAGTTAATACGAGGTATACATGACACTTCGCAATGAATATTACATCTTCTCTCGAAACATAGAAGTGAGATGCGATATCGCGATTTAAGAAGCACTAGAACTCTATTGCTACGATACGTAGACATCTGCAAACGCTATTCCCTAGCATGGAAGTGTCGCATTTACATTCTTTTGAAGTGAATACGAGATATACATGACACTTCGCAATGAATATTATATCTTATCATGAAACATAGGAATGAGGTGCTATATCGCGTTTTGAGAAGCATTAGAACTCTATTGCTAATATACGTAGACATCTGCAAACTCTATATCCTAGGAAGGAAATGTCGCATTTACATCCTTTTGAAGTGAATACGAGGTATACATGACACTTCGCAATGAATATTATATCTGATCATGAAATATAGAAGTGATATGCGATATCGCGCTTTAAGAAGCATTAGAACTCTACTGCTACGATACATAGACATCTGCAAACAATATTTCCTTGCAAGGAAGTGTCGCATTTACATTCTTTTGACGTGAATACGAGGTATACATAACACTCCATAATGAATAATATATCTTATCATGAAACATGGAAGTGAGATGTGATATCGCGTTTTAAGAATCATTAGATCTCTATTGTTTGGACACCTAGTCATCTGGAAACGCTATTTCCTAGCAAGGAATTGTCGCATTTACATCCTTTTGAAGTGAATACGAGGTATACATGACACTTCGCAATGAATATTATACCTTATCACGAAACATTGAAATGAAATGCGACATCGCGTTCTAAGAAGCATTAGAACTCTATTGCTACGATACGTAGACATCTGCAAACGCTATTTCCTAGCATAGAAGTGTCGCATTTACAATCTTTTGAAGTGAGTACGAGATACACATGACACACCAAAATGAATATTATATCTTATCACGAAACATAGAAATGAAATGCGACATCGCGTTTTAAAAAGCATCAGAACTCTATTGCTACGATACGTAGACATCTGCAGACGCTATTTCCTAGCATGGAAGTGTCGCATTTACATTCTTTTGAAGTGAATACGAGGTATACATGACACTTCGCAACGGATATTATATCTTATCATGAAACATAGAAGTGAGAGGCGATATCGCGTTTTAAGTAGCATTAGAACTCTCTTGCTAGGATACGTAGACATCTGCAAACGCTATACCCTAGCATGGAAGTGTCGCATTTACATTCCATTGAAGTGAATACGAGGAATGCATGACACTTCGCAATGGACATTATATCTTATCATGAAACATAGAACTGAGATGCGATATCGCGTTCTAAGAAGCATTAGGACTCTATTGCTACGATACGTAGACATCCGCATACGCTATTTCCTAGCATGTAAGTGTCGCATTTACATTCTTTTGAAGTGAATACGAGGTATACATAACATTCCACAATGAATATTATATCTTATTACGAAACATAGAAATGAAATGCGACATCTCGTTTAAAGACGCATTAGAACTCTATTGCTACGATACGTAGACATCTGCAAACGCCATTTCCTAGCATGGAAGTGCCGCATTTACATTCTTTTGATGTTAATACGAGGTATACATGACACTTCGCAATGAATATTACATCTTCTCCCGAAACATAGAAGTGAGATGCGATGTCGCGATTTAAGAAGCACTAGAACTCTATTGCTACGATGCGTAGACATCTGCAAACGCTATTTCCTAGCATGGAAGTGTCGCATTTACATTCTTTTGAAGTGAATTCAAGGTATACATAACATTCCACAATGAATATTATATCTTATTACGAAACACAGAAATGAAATGCGACATCTCGTTTTAAGACGCATTAGAACTCTATTGCTACGATACATAGACATCTGCAAACGCCATTTCCTAGCATGGAAGTGCCGCATTTACATTCTTTTGAAGTTAATACGAGGTATACATGACACTTCGCAATGAATATTACATCTTCTCTCGAAACATAGAAGTGAGATGCGATATCGCGATTTAAGAAGCACTAGAACTCTATTGCTACGATACGTAGACATCTGCAAACGCTATTCCCTAGCATGGAAGTGTCGCATTTACATTCTTTTGAAGTGAATACGAGATATACATGACACTTCGCAATGAATATTATATCTTATCATGAAACATAGGAATGAGGTGCTATATCGCGTTTTGAGAAGCATTAGAACTCTATTGCTAATATACGTAGACATCTGCAAACTCTATATCCTAGGAAGGAAATGTCGCATTTACATCCTTTTGAAGTGAATACGAGGTATACATGACACTTCGCAATGAATATTATATCTGATCATGAAATATAGAAGTGAGATGCGATATCGCGCTTTAAGAAGCATTAGAACTCTACTGCTACGATACATAGACATCTGCAAACAATATTTCCTTGCAAGGAAGTGTCGCATTTACATTCTTTTGACGTGAATACGAGGTATACATAACACTCCATAATGAATAATATATCTTATCATGAAACATGGAAGTGAGATGTGATATCGCGTTTTAAGAATCATTAGATCTCTATTGTTTGGACACCTAGTCATCTGGAAACGCTATTTCCTAGCAAGGAATTGTCGCATTTACATCCTTTTGAAGTGAATACGAGGTATACATGACACTTCGCAATGAATATTATACCTTATCACGAAACATTGAAATGAAATGCGACATCGCGTTCTAAGAAGCATTAGAACTCTATTGCTACGATACGTAGACATCTGCAAACGCTATTTCCTAGCATAGAAGTGTCGCATTTACATTCTTTTGAAGTGAGTACGAGGTACACATGACACTTCGCAATGAATATTATACCTTATCACGAAACATTGAAATGAAATGCGACATCGCGTTCTAAGAAGCATTAGAACTCTATTGCTACGATACGTAGACATCTGCAAACGCTATTTCCTAGCATAGAAGTGTCGCATTTACATTCTTTTGTAGTGAGTACGAGGTACACATGACACTCTACAATGAATATTATATCTTATTACGAAACATAGAAATGAAATGCGACATCGCGTTCTAAGAAGCATTAGAACTCTACTGCTACGATACGTAGACATCTGCAAACAATATTTCCTAGCAAGGAAGTGTCGCATTTACATTCTTTTGACGTCAATACGAGGTATACATAACACTCCATAATGAATAATATATCTTATCATGAAACATGGAAGTGAGATGTGATATCGCGTTTTAAGAATCATTAGATCTCTATTGTTTCGACACGTAGTCATCTGGAAACGCTATTTCCTAGCAAGGAAGTGTCGCATTTACATCCTTTTGAAGTGAATACGAGGTATACATGACACTTCGCAATGAATATTATACCTTATCACGAAACATTGAAATGAAATGCGACATCGCGTTCTAAGAAGCATTAGAACTCTATTGCTACGATACGTAGACATCTGCAAACGCTATTTCCTTGCATAGAAGTGTCGCATTTACATTCTTTTGACGTGAATACGAGGTATACATAACACTCCATAATGAATAATATATCTTATCATGAAACATAGATGTGAGATGTGATATGGCGTTTTAAGAGTCATTAGATCCCTATTGTTTCGTCACGTAGTCATCTGGAAACGCTATTTCCTAGCAAGGAAGGGTCACATTTACATCCTTTTAAAGTGAATACGAGGTATACATGACACTTCGCAATGAATATTATATCTGATCGTGAAACATAGAAATGAGATGCGACATCGCGTTTTGAGAAGCATTAGAACCCTATTGTTTCGATACGTAGACATCTGGAAACGCTAATTCCTAGCAAGGAAGTGTCGCATTTACATTATTTTGAAGTGAATACGAGGAAAACATTACACTTCGCACTGAATATTGTATCTTGTCATGAAACATAGAAATGAGATGCGATATCCCGTTTTAAGAAGCATAAGAAATCTATTGCTACGGTACGTAGATATCTGGAAACGCTATTTCCTAGCAAGGAAGTGTGGCATTTACATCCTTTTGAAGTGAATACGAGGTATACATGACACTTCGCAATGAATATTATACCTTATCACGAAACATTGAAATGAAATGCGACATCGCGTTCTAAGAAGCATTAGAACTCTATTGATACGATACGTAGACATCTGCAAACGCTATTTCCTAGCATAGAAGTGTCGCATTTACATTCTTTTGAAGTGAGTACGAGGTACACATGACACTCTACAATGAATATTATATCTTATTACGAAACATAGAAATGAAATGCGACATCGCGTTCTAAGAAGCATTAGAGCTCTATTGCTACGATACGTAGACATCTGCAAACGCTATTCCCTAGCATGGAAGTGCCGCATTTACATTCTTTTGAAGTGAATACGAGATATACATGACACTTCGCAATGAATATTATATCTTATCATGAAACATAGGAATGAGGTGCTATATCGCGTTTTGAGAAGCATTAGAACTCTATTGCTAATATACGTAGACATCTGCAAACTCTATATCCTAGGAAGGAAATGTCGCATTTACATTCTTTTGAAGTGAGTACGAGGTATACATAACACTCTGCAATGAATATTATACCTTATCATGAAACATAGACGTGAGACGCGATATCGCGTTTTAAGAAGCATTAGAACTCTATTGCTACGATACGTAGACATCTGCAAACGCCATTTCCTAGCATGGAAGTGTCGCATTTACATCCTTTTGAAGTGAATACGAGGTATACATGACACTTCGCAATGAATATTATATCTGATCATGAAATATAGAAGTGAGATGCGATATCGCGCTTTAAGAAGCATTAGAACACTATTGCTTCGATACGCAGACATCTGGAAACGCTATTCCCTAGCAAGGAAGTGTTGCATTTTCATTCTTTTGAAGTGTAGACGAAGTATGCATAACAATTCGCAATGAATATTACATCTTATCATGCAACATAGAAATCAGATGCGATATCGCGTTTTAAGAAGGATAAGAACTCTATTGCTAGGATACGTAGACATCAGGACAAACATTTCTTAGCAAAGATGTGCGGCACATAAATTCCTTTGTCGTGTAGGCGAGGTATACATAACACTTCGCAAAGAATATTATATCCTATCATGAAACACAGAAATGAGATGCGATATCGCTTTTTAAGACGAATTAGAACTCTAGTGCTTCGATGCGTAGACATCTGGATGCGCATTTCCTAGCAAGGATGTGTGGCATTTACATTCTTTTGAAGTGTAAACGAGGTATACGTAACATTTCGCAATGTATATTATATCTCATCATGCAACATAGAAATGAGATGCGATATCGCGTTTTAAAAAGCATTAGAACTCCATTGCTCCGATACGTAAGCAACTGGAATCGCTATTTCCTATCAAGGATGTGTGGCATATAAATTCCTTTGTTGTGTAGACGAGGTATACATAACACTTCGCAAAGAATATTATATCCTATCATGAAACATACAAATGAGATGCGATATCGCATTTTAAGAAGCGTTAGAAATCTATTGCTACGATACGAACACATCTACGAACGCTATTTCCTAGCAAGGAAGTGTCTCATTTACATTCATTTGAAGTGAATACGAGGTATAAGTGACACTTCGCAATGGATATTATAGCCTATCATGAAACATAGAAATATGATGCGATATCGCGTTTAAGGAAGCATTAGAACTCCATTGTTTCGATACGTAAACATCTGGAAACGCTATTTCCTACCATGGAAGTGTCGCATTTACACTCACTTGAAGTGAATACGAGGTTTACATGACACTTCGCAATGAATATTATACCTTATCACGAAACATAGAAATGAGATGCGATATCGTGATTTAAGAAGCACTAGAACTCCATTGCTACGATACGTAGACATCTGCAAACAATATTTCCTAGCATGGAAGTGTCGCAATTACATCCTTTTGAAGTGAATACGAGGTATACATAACACTCCACAATGAATATTACATCTTATTACAAAACATAGAAATGAAATGCGACATCTCGTTTTAAAAAGTATTAGTGCTCTATTGCTGCGATACGCAGACGTCTGAAAACGATATTTCCTAGCAAGAAAGTGTCACATTTACATTCTAGTGAAGTAAAATCGACGTTTACATGACACTTCGGATTGAATATTATATCTTATCATGAAACATAGAAGTGAGATGCGATATCGCGTTTTTAAGAAGCATTAGAACTTTATTGCTACGATACGTTGACATCTGCAAACGCTATTTCCTAGCATGGAAGTGTCGCATTTACATTCTTGTTAAGTGAAATCGAGGTATACATGACACTTCGCAATGAATATTATATCTTATCATGAAACATAGAAGTGAGATGCGATATCGCGTTTTAAGAAGCATTAGAACTCTATTGCTACGATACGTAGACATCTGCAAACGCTATTTCCTAGCATGGAAGTGTCGCATTTACATTCTTTTGAAGTGAATACGAGATATACATGATACATCGCAATGGATATTATATCTTATCATGAAACATAGAAATGAGATGCGACATCTCGTTGTAAGAAGTATTAGAACTCTATTCTTTCGATACGTAGACATCTGCAAACGCTATTTCCTAGCATGGAAGTGTCGCATTTACATTCTTGTCAAGTGAAATCGAGGTATACATGACACCTCGCAATGAATATTTTATCTTATCATGAAACATAGAAGTGAGTTGCGATATGGCGTTTTAAGAAGCATTAGAACTCTATTGCTACGATACGTAGACATCTGCAAACGCTATTTCCTAGCATGGAAGTTTCGCATTTACATTCTTTTGAAGTGAATACGAGATATACATATAACATCGGAATCAATATTATATCTTATCATGAAACATAGAAGTGAGATGCGATATCGCGTTTGCAGAAGCACTAGAACTCTATTGCTACGATACGTATACATCTGCAAACGCTATTTCCTAGCATGGAAGTTTCGCATTTTCATTCTTTTGATGTGAAAGCGAGATGTACATGATACTTCGCAATGAATATTATATCTTACCATGAAACATAGGAATGAGTTACGATATCGCGTTTTGAGAAGCATTAGAACTCTATTGCTACGATACGTAGACATCTGCAAACGCTATTTCCTAGCAAGGGAGTGTCGCATTTACATTCTTTTGAAGTGAATACGGGATATACATGACACTTCGCAATGAATATTATACCTTATCATGAAACATAGAAGTGAGATGCGATATGGCGTTTTCAGAAGCATCAGAACTTTATTGCTACGATACGTAGACATCTGCAAACGTTATTTCCTAGCATGGAAGTTTCGCATTTTCATTCTTTTGATGTGAAAGCGAGATGTACATGATACTTCGCAATGAATAGTATATCTTACCATGAAGCATAGGAATCAGTTGCGATATCGCGTTTTGAGAAGCATTAGAACTCTATTGCTACGATACGTAGACATCTGCAAACGCTATTTCCTAGCAAGGGAGTGTCGCATTTACATTCTTTTGAAGTGAATACGGGATATACATGACACTTCGCAATGAATATTATACCTTATCATGAAACATAGAAGTGAGATGCGATATGGCGTTTTCAGAAGCATTAGAACTTTATTGCTACGATACGTAGACATCTGCAAACGCTATTTCCTAGCATGGAAGTGTCGCATTTACATTCGTATGAAGTGAATACGAGGTACACATGACACGTCGCAATGAATATTATATCTTATCATGAAACATAGAAGTGAGATGCGATATGGCGTTTTAAGAAGCATTAGAACTCTATTGCTACGATACGTAGACATCTGCAAACGCTATTTCCTAGCATGGAAGTTTCGCATTTACATTCTTTTGAAATGAATACGAGATATACATGACACTTCGCAATGAATATTATACCTTATCATGAAACATAGAAGTGAGTTGCGATATGGCGTTTTAAGAAGCATTAGAACTCTATTGCTACGATACGTAGACATCTGCAAACGCTATTTCCTAGCATGGAAGTTTCGCATTTACATTCTTTTGAAGTGAATACGAGATATACATATAACATCGGAATCAATATTATATCTTATCATGAAACATAGACGTGAGATGCGATATCGCGTTTGCAGAAGCACTAGAACTCTATTGCTACGATACGTATACATCTGCAAACGCTATTTCCTAGCATGGAAGTTTCGCATTTTCATTCTTTTGATGTGAAAGCGAGATGTACATGATACTTCGCAATGAATATTATATCTTACCATGAAACATAGGAATGAGTTAACATATCGCGTTTTGAGAAGCATTAGAACTCTATTGCTACGATACGTAGACATCTGCAAACGCTATTTCCTAGCAAGGGAGTGTCGCATTTACATTCTTTTGAAGTGAATACGGGATATACATGACACTTCGCAATGAATATTATACCTTATCATGAAACATAGAAGTGAGATGCCATATGGCGTTTTCAGAAGCATTAGAACTTTATTGCTACGATACGTAGACATCTGCAAAAGCTATTTCCTAGCATGGAAGTGTCGCATTTACATTCTTGTGAAGTGAAATCGAGGTATACATGACACCTCGCAATGAATATTATATCTTATCATGAAACATAGAAGTGAGATGCGATATGGCGTTTTCAGAAGCATTAGAACTTTATTGCTACGATACGTAGACATCTGCAAACGCTTTTTCCTAGCATAGAAGTGTCGCATTTACATTCTTTTGAAGTGAGTACGAGGTACACATGACACTCTACAATGAATATTATATCTTATTACGAAACATAGAAATGAAATGCGACATCGCGTTCTAAGAAGCATTAGAGCTCTATTGCTACGATACGTAGACATCTGCAAACGCTATTTCCTAGCATGCAAGTTTCGCATTTACATTCTCTTGAAACGAATACGAGATATACATGACACTTCGCAATGAATATTATACCTTATCATGAAACATAGAAGTGAGTTGCGATATGGCGTTTTAAGAAGCATTAGAACTCTATTGCTACGATACGTAGACATCTGCAAACGCTATTTCCTAGCATGGAAGTGTCGCATTTACATTCGTTTGAAGTGAATACGAGGTACACATGACACGTCGCAATGAATATTATATCTTATCATGAAACATAGAAGTGAGATGCGATATGGCGTTTTAAGAAGCATTAGAACTCTAATGCTACGATACGTAGACATCTGCAAACGCTATTTCCTAGCAAGGGAGTGTCGCATTTACATTCTTTTGAAGTGAATACGGGATATACATGACACTTCGCAATGAATATTATATCTTATCATGAAACATAGGAATGAGTTGCGATATCGCGTTTTGAGAAGCATTAGAACTCTATTGCTACGATACGTAGACATCTGCAAACGCTATTTCCTAGCATGGAAGTTTCGCATTTACATTCTTTTGAAGTGAATACGAGATATACATGACTCTTCGCAATGAAAATTATACCTTATCATGAAACATAGAAGTGAGATGCGATATGGCGTTTTCAGAAGCATTAGAACTTTATTGCTACGATACGTAGACATCTGCAAACGCTATTTCCTAGCATGGAAGTGTCGCATTTACATTCTTGTGAAGTGAAATCTAGGTATACATGACACCTCGCAATGAATATTATATCTTATCATGAAACATGGAAGTGAGATGCGATATCGCGTTTTTAGGAAGCATTAGAACTTTATTGCTACGATACGTTGACATCTGCAAACGCTATTTCCTAGCATGGAAGTGTCGCATTTACATTCTTGTTAAGTGAAATCGAGGTATACATGACACTTCGCAATGAATATTATATCTTATCATGAAACATAGAAGTGAGATGCGATATGGCGTTTTCAGAAGCATTAGAACTCTATTGCTACGATACGTAGACATCTGCAAACGCTATTTCCTAGCATGGAAGTTTCGCATTTACATTCTTTTGAAGTGAATACGAGATATACATGACACTTCGCAATGAATATTATACCTTATCATGAAACATAGAAGTGAGATGCGATATGGCGTTTTCAGAAGCATTAGAACTTTATTGCTACGATACGTAGACATCTGCAAACGTTATTTCCTAGCATGGAAGTTTCGCATTTTCATTCTTTTGATGTGAAAGCGAGATGTACATGATACTTCGCAATGAATATTATATCTTACCATGAAACATAGGAATCAGTTGCGATATCGCGTTTTGAGAAGCATTAGAACTCTATTGCTACGATACGTAGACATCTGCAAACGCTATTTCCTAGCAAGGGAGTGTCGCATTTACATTCTTTTGAAGTGAATACGGGATATACATGACACTTCGCAATGAATATTATACCTTATCATGAAACATAGAAGTGAGATGCGATATGGCGTTTTCAGAAGCATTAGAACTCTATTGCTACGATACGTAGACATCTGCAAAAGCTATTTCCTAGCATGGAAGTGTCGCATTTACATTCTTGTGAAGTGAAATCGAGGTATACATGACACCTCGTAATGAATATTATATCTTGTCATGAAACATAGAAGTGAGATGCGATATGGCGTTTTAAGAAGCATTAGAACTCTATTGCTACGATACGTAGACATCTGCAAACGCTATTTCCTAGCATGGAAGTTTCGCATTTACATTCTTTTGAAATGAATACGAGATATACATGACACTTCGCAATGAATATTATACCTTATCATGAAACATAGAAGTGAGTTGCGATATGGCGTTTTAAGAAGCATTAGAACTCTATTGCTACGATACGTATACATCTGCAAACGCTATTTCCTAGCATGGAAGTTTCGCATTTACATTCTTTTGATGTGAAAGCGAGATGTACATGATACTTCGCAATGAATATTATATCTTACCATGAAACATAGGAATGAGTTGCGATATCGCGTTTTGAGAAGCATTAGAACTCTATTGCTACGATACGTAGACATCTGCAAACTCTATATCCCAGCATGGAAGTTTCGCATTTTCATTCTTTTGAAGTGAAAGCGAGATGTACATGATACTTCGCAATGTATATAATATCTTACAGTGAAACATAGAAGTGAGATGCGATATGGCGTTTTCAGAAGCATTAGAACTCTATTGCTACGATACGTAGACATCTGCAAACGCTATTTCCTAGCATGGAAGTTTCGCATTTACATTCTTTTGAAGTGAATACGAGATATACATGTAACATCGGAATCAATATTATATCTTATCATGAAACATAGAAGTGAGATGCGATATCGCGTTTGCAGAAGCACTAGAACTCTATTGCTACGATACGTAGACATCTGCTAACGCTATTTCCTAGCATGGATGTGTCGCATTTACATTCGTTTGAAGTGAATACGAGGTACACATGACACGTCGCAATGAATATTATATCTTATCATGAAACATAGAAGTGAGATGCGATATCGCGTTTTAAGAAGCATTAGAACTCTATTGCTACGATACGTA
The DNA here is from genome assembly GCF_050948175.1 of Xylocopa sonorina. Classification (NCBI taxonomy): domain Eukaryota; kingdom Metazoa; phylum Arthropoda; class Insecta; order Hymenoptera; family Apidae; genus Xylocopa; species Xylocopa sonorina. Next base: position 314,556 of record NW_027490412.1, on the reverse strand, counting down.
GACATCTGCAAACGTTATTTCCTAGCATGGAAGTTTCGCATTTTCATTCTCTTGATGTGAAAGCGAGATGTACATAATACTTCGCAATGAATATTATATCTTATCATGAAACATAGAAGTGAGATGCGATATGGCGTATTCAGAAGCATTAGAACTTTATTGCTACGATACGTAGACATCTGCAAACGCTATATCCCAGCATGGAAGTTTCGCATTTTCATTCTTTTGAAGTGAAAGCGAGATGTACATGATACTTCGCAATGAATATTATATCTTACAGTGAAACATAGAAGTGAGATGCGATATGGCGTTTTCAGAAGCATTAGAACTCTATTGCTACGATACGTAGACATCTGCAAACGCTATTTCCTAGCATGGAAGTTTCGCATTTACATTCTTTTGAAGTGAATACGAGATATACATGTAACATCGGAATCAATATTATATCTTATCATGAAACATAGAAGTGAGATGCGATATCGCGTTTGCAGAAGCACTAGAACTCTATTGCTACGATACGTAGACATCTGCTAACGCTATTTCCTAGCATGGAAGTGTCGCATTTACATTCGTTTGAAGTGAATACGAGGTACACATGACACGTCGCAATGAATATTATATCTTATCATGAAACATAGAAGTGAGATGCGATATCGCGTTTTAAGAAGCATTAGAACTCTATTGCTACGATACGTAGACATCTGCAAACGTTATTTCCTAGCATGGAAGTTTCGCATTTACATTCTCTTGAAATGAATACGAGATATACATGACACTTCGCAATGAATATTATACCTTATCATGAAACATAGAAGTGAGATGCGATATGGCGTTTTAAGAAGCATTAGAACTCTATTGCTACGATACGTAGACATCTGCAAACGCTATTTCCTAGCATGGAAGTTTCGCATTTACATTCTTTTGAAATGAATACGAGATATACATGACACTTCGCATTGAATATTATACCTTATCATGAAACATAGAAGTGAGTTGCGATATGGCGTTCTAAGAAGCATTAGAACTCTATTGCTACGATACGTAGACATCTGCAAACGCTATTTCCTAGCATGGAATTTTCGCATTTACATTCTTTTGATGTGAAAGCGAGATGTACATGATACTTCGCAATGAATATTATATCTTACCATGAAACATAGGAATGAGTTGCGATATCGCGTTTTGAGAAGCATTAGAACTCTATTGCTACGATACGTATACATCTGCAAACTCTATATCCCAGCATGGAAGTTTCGCATTTTCATTCTTTTGAAGTGAAAGCGAGATGTACATGATACTTCGCAATGTATATTATATCTTACAGTGAAACATAGAAGTGAGATGCGATATGGCGTTTTCAGAAGCATTAGAACTCTATTGCTACGATACGTAGACATCTGCAAACGTTATTTCCTAGCATGGAAGTTTCGCATTTTCATTCTCTTGATGTGAAAGCGAGATGTACATAATACTTCGCAATGAATATTATATCTTACCATGAAACATAGAAGTGAGATGCGATATGCCGTATTCAGAAGCATTAGAACTTAATTGCTACGATACGTAGACATCTGCAAACGTTATTTCCTAGCATGGAAGTTTCGCATTTTCATTCTTTTGATGTGAAAGCGAGATGTACATGATACTTCGCAATGAATATTACATCTTACCATGAAACATATGAATCAGTTGCGATATCGCGTTTTGAGAAGTATTAGAACTCTATTGCTACGATACGTAGACATCTGCAAACGCTATTTCCTAGCAAGGGAGTGTCGCATTTACATTCATTTGAAGTGAATACGGGATATACATGACACTTCGCAATGAATATTATACCTTATCATGAAACATAGGAGTGAGATGCGATATGGCGTTTTCAGAAGCATTAGAACTTTATTGCTACGATACGTAGACATCTGCAAAAGCTATTTCCTAGCATGGAAGTGTCGCATTTACATTCTTGTGAAGTGAAATCGAGGTATACATGACACCTCGCAATGAATATTATATCTTGTCATGAAACATAGAAGTGAGATGCGATATGGCGCTTTAAGAAGCATTAGAACTCTATTGCTACGATACGTAGACATCTGCAAACGCTATTTCCTAGCATGGAAGTTTCCCATTTACATTCTTTTGAAATGAATACGAGATATACATGACACTTCGCAATGAATATTATACCTTATCATGAAACATAGAAGTGAGTTGCGATATGGCGTTTTAAGAAGCATTAGAACTCTATTGCTACGATACGTAGACATCTGCAAACGCTATTTCCTAGCATGGAAGATTCGCATTTACATTCTTTTGAAGTGAATACGAGATATACATATAACATCGGAATCAATATTATATCTTATCATGAAACATGGAAGTGAGATGCGATATCGCGTTTGCAGAAGCACTAGAACTCTATTGCTACGATACGTATACATCTGCAAACGCTATTTCCTAGCATGGAAGTTTCGCATTTTCATTCTTTTGATGTGAAAGCGAGATGTACATGATACTTCGCAATGAATATTATATCTTACCATGAAACATAGGAATGAATTACGATATCGCGTTTTGAGAAGCATTAGAACTCTATTGCTACGATACGTAGACATCTGCAAACGCTATTTCCTAGCAAGGGAGTGTCGCATTTACATTCTTTTGAAGTGAATACGGGATATACATAACACTTCGCAATGAATATTATACCTTGTCATGAAACATAGAAGTGAGATGCGATATGGCGTTTTCAGAAGCATTAGAGCTTTACTGCTACGATACGTAGACATCTGCAAAAGCTATTTCCTAGCATGGAAGTGTCGCATTTACATTCTTGTGAAGTGAAATCGAGGTATACATGATACTTCGCAATGAATATTATATCTTATCATGAAACATAGAAGTGAGATGCGATATGGCGTTTTAAGAAGCATTAGAACTCTATTGCTACGATACGTAGACATCTGCAAACGCTATATCCCAGCATGGAAGTTTCGCATTTTCATTCTTTTGAAGTGAAAGCGAGATGTACATGATACTTCGCAATGAATATTATATCTTACAGTGAAACATAGAAGTGAGATGCGATATGGCGTTTTCAGAAGCATTAGAACTCTATTGCTACGATACGTAGACATCTGCAAACGCTATTTCCTAGCAAGGGAGTGTCGCATTTTCATTCTTTTGAAGTGAATACGGGATATACATGACACTTCGCAATGAATATTATACCTTATCATGAAACATAGAAGTGAGATGCGATATGGCGTTTTCAGAAGCATTAGAACTTTATTGCTACGATACGTAGACATCTGCAAAAGCTATTTCCTAGCATGGAAGTGTCGCATTTACATTCTTGTGAAGTGAAATCGAGGTATACATGACACCTCGCAATGAATATTATATCTTGTCATGAAACATAGAAGTGAGATGCGATATGGCGTTTTAAGAAGCATTAGAACTCTATTGCTACGATACGTAGACATCTGCAAACGCTATTTCCTAGCATGGAAGTTTCGCATTTACATTCTTTAGAAATGAATACGAGATATACATGACACTTCGCAATGAATATTATACCTTATCATGAAACATAGGAGTGAGTTGCGATATGGCGTTTTAAGAAGCATTAGAACTCTATTGCTACGATACGTAGACATCTGCAAACGCTATTTCCTAGCATGGAAGTTTCGCATTTACATTCTTTTGAAGTGAATACGAGATATACATATAACATCGGAATCAATATTATATCTTATCATGAAACATAGAAGTGAGATGCGATATCGCGTTTGCAGAAGCACTAGAACTCTATTGCTACGATACGTATACATCTGCAAACGCTATTTCCTAGCATGGAAGTTTCGCATTTTCATTCTTTTGATGTGAAAGCGAGATGTACATGATACTTCGCAATGAATATTATATCTTACCATGAAACATAGGAATGAGTTACGATATCGCGTTTTGAGAAGCATTAGAACTCTATTGCTACGATACGTAGACATCTGCAAACGCTATTTCCTAGCAAGGGAGTGTCGCATTTACATTCTTTTGAAGCGAATACGGGATATACATGACACTTCGCAATGAATATTATACCTTATCATGAAACATAGAAGTGAGATGCGATATGGCGTTTTCAGAAGCATTAGAACTTTACTGCTACGATACGCAGACATCTGCAAAAGCTATTTCCTAGCATGGAAGTGCCGCATTTACATTCTTGTGAAGTGAAATCGAGGTATACATGACACCTCGCAATGAATATTATATCTTATCATGAAACATAGAAGTGAGATGCGATATGGCGTTTTAAGAAGCATTAGAACTCTATTGCTACGATACGTAGACATCTGCAAACGCTATATCCCAGCATGGAAATTTCGCATTTTCATTCTTTTGAAGTGAAAGCGAGATGTACATGATACTTCGCAATGAATATTATATCTTACAGTGAAACATAGAAGTGAGATGCGATATGGCGTTTTAAGAAGCATTAGAACTCTATTGCTACGATACGTAGACATCTGCAAACGATATTTCCTAGCATGGAAGTTTCGCATTTACATTCTTTAGAAATGAATACGAGATATACATGACACTTCGCAATGAATATTATACCTTATCATGAAACATAGGAGTGAGTTGCGATATGGCGTTTTAAGAAGCATTAGAACTCTATTGCTACGATACGTAGACATCTGCAAACGCTATTTCCTAGCATGGAAGTTTCGCATTTACATTCTTTTGAAGTGAATACGAGATATACATATAACATCGGAATCAATATTATATCTTATCATGAAACATAGAAGTGAGATGCGATATCGCGTTTGCAGAAGCACTAGAACTCTATTGCTACGATACGTATACATCTGCAAACGCTATTTCCTAGCATGGAAGTTTCGCATTTTCATTCTTTTGATGTGAAAGCGAGATGTACATGATACTTCGCAATGAATATTATATCTTACCATGAAACATAGGAATGAGTTACGATATCGCGTTTTGAGAAGCATTAAAACTCTATTGCTACGATACGTATACATCTGCAAACGCTATTTCCTAGCATGGAAGTTTCGCATTTTCATTCTTTTGATGTGAAAGCGAGATGTACATGATACTTCGCAATGAATATTATATCTTACCATGAAACATAGGAATGAGTTACGATATCGCGTTTTGAGAAGCATTAGAACTCTATTGCTACGATACGTAGACATCTGCAAACGCTATTTCCTAGCAAGGGAGTGTCGCATTTACATTCTTTTGAAGCGAATACGGGATATACATGACACTTCGCAATGAATATTATACCTTATCATGAAACATAGAAGTGAGATGCGATATGGCGTTTTCAGAAGCATTAGAACTTTACTGCTACGATACGTAGACATCTGCAAAAGCTATTTCCTAGCATGGAAGTGTCGCATTTACATCCTTTTGAAGTGAATACGAGATATACATGACACTTCGCAATGAATATTATACCTTATCATGAAACATAGAAGTGAGATGCGATATGGCGTTTTCAGAAGCATTAGAACTTTACTGCTACGATACGCAGACATCTGCAAAAGCTATTTCCTAGCATGGAAGTGCCGCATTTACATTCTTGTGAAGTGAAATCGAGGTATACATGACACCTCGCAATGAATATTATATCTTATCATGAAACATAGAAGTGAGATGCGATATGGCGTTTTAAGAAGCATTAGAACTCTATTGCTACGATACGTAGACATCTGCAAACGCTATATCCCAGCATGGAAATTTCGCATTTTCATTCTTTTGAAGTGAAAGCGAGATGTACATGATACTTCGCAATGAATATTATATCTTACAGTGAAACATAGAAGTGAGATGCGATATGGCGTTTTAAGAAGCATTAGAACTCTATTGCTACGATACGTAGACATCTGCAAACGCTATTTCCTAGCATGGAAGTTTCGCATTTACATTCTTTAGAAATGAATACGAGATATACATGACACTTCGCAATGAATATTATACCTTATCATGAAACATAGGAGTGAGTTGCGATATGGCGTTTTAAGAAGCATTAGAACTCTATTGCTACGATACGTAGACATCTGCAAACGCTATTTCCTAGCATGGAAGTTTCGCATTTACATTCTTTTGAAGTGAATACGAGATATACATATAACATCGGAATCAATATTATATCTTATCATGAAACATAGAAGTGAGATGCGATATCGCGTTTGCAGAAGCACTAGAACTCTATTGCTACGATACGTATACATCTGCAAACGCTATTTCCTAGCATGGAAGTTTCGCATTTTCATTCTTTTGATGTGAAAGCGAGATGTACATGATACTTCGCAATGAATATTATATCTTACCATGAAACATAGGAATGAGTTACGATATCGCGTTTTGAGAAGCATTAGAACTCTATTGCTACGATACGTATACATCTGCAAACGCTATTTCCTAGCATGGAAGTTTCGCATTTTCATTCTTTTGATGTGAAAGCGAGATGTACATGATACTTCGCAATGAACATTATATCTTACCATGAAACATAGGAATGAGTTACGATATCGCGTTTTGAGAAGCATTAGAACTCTATTGCTACGATACGTAGACATCTGCAAACGCTATTTCCTAGCAAGGGAGTGTCGCATTTACATTCTTTTGAAGCGAATACGGGATATACATGACACTTCGCAATGAATATTATACCTTATCATGAAACATAGAAGTGAGATGCGATATGGCGTTTTCAGAAGCATTAGAACTTTACTGCTACGATACGTAGACATCTGCAAAAGCTATTTCCTAGCATGGAAGTGTCGCATTTACATTCTTTTGAAGTGAATACGAGATATACATGACACTTCGCAATGAATATTATACCTTATCATGAAACATAGAAGTGAGATGCGATATGGCGTTTTCAGAAGCATTAGAACTTTACTGCTACGATACGCAGACATCTGCAAAAGCTATTTCCTAGCATGGAAGTGCCGCATTTACATTCTTGTGAAGTGAAATCGAGGTATACATGACACCTCGCAATGAATATTATATCTTATCATGAAACATAGAAGTGAGATGCGATATGGCGTTTTAAGAAGCATTAGAACTCTATTGCTACGATACGTAGACATCTGCAAACGCTATATCCCAGCATGGAAATTTCGCATTTTCATTCTTTTGAAGTGAAAGCGAGATGTACATGATACTTCGCAATGAATATTATATCTTACAGTGAAACATAGAAGTGAGATGCGATATGGCGTTTTAAGAAGCATTAGAACTCTATTGCTACGATACGTAGACATCTGCAAACGCTATTTCCTAGCATGGAAGTTTCGCATTTACATTCTTTTGAAGTGAATACGGGATATACATGACACTTCGCAATGAATATTATACCTTATCATGAAACATAGAAGTGAGATGCCATATGGCGTTTTCAGAAGCATTAGAACTTTACTGCTACGATACGTAGACATCTGCAAAAGCTATTTCCTAGCATGGAAGTGTCGCATTTACATTCTTGTGAAGTGAAATCGAGGTATACATGACACCTCGCAGTGAATATTATATCTTATCATGAAACATAGAAGTGAGATGCGATATGGCGTTTTCAGAAGCATTAGAACTTTATTGCTACGATACGTAGACATCTGCAAACGCTATTTCCTAGCATGGAAGTTTCGCATTTTCATTCTTTTGATGTGAAAGCGAGATGTACATGATACTTCGCAATGAATATTATATCTTACCATGAAATATAGGAATGAGTTGCGATATCGCGTTTTGAGAAGCATTAGAACTCTATTGCTACGATACGTAGACATCTGCAAACGCTATTTCCTAGCATGGAAGTTTCGCATTTACATTCTCTTGAAATGAATACGAGATATACATGACACTTCGCAATGAATATTATACCTTATCATGAAACATAGAAGTGAGATGCGATATGGCGTTTTAAGAAGCATTAGAACTCTATTGCTACGATACGTAGACATCTGCAAACGCTATTTCCTAGCATGGAAGTTTCGCAGTTACATTCTTTTGAAATGAATACGAGATATACATGACACTTCGCATTGAATATTATACCTTATCATGAAACATAGAAGTGAGTTGCGATATGGCGTTCTAAGAAGCATTAGAACTCTATTGCTACGATACGTAGACATCTGCAAACGCTATTTCCTAGCATGGAAGTTTCGCATTTACATTCTTTTGATGTGAAAGCGAGATGTACATGATACTTCGCAAAGAATATTATATCTTACCATGAAACATAGGAATGAGTTGCGATATCGCGTTTTGAGAAGCATTAGAACTCTATTGCTACGATACGTAGACATCTGCAAACTCTATATCCCAGCATGGAAGTTTCGCATTTTCATTCTTTTGAAGTGAAAGCGAGATGTACATGATACTTCGCAATGTATATTATATCTTACAGTGAAACATAGAAGTGAGATGCGATATGGCGTTTTCAGAAGCATTAGAACTCTATTGCTACGATACGTAGACATCTGCAAACGTTATTTCCTAGCATGGAAGTTTCGCATTTTCATTCTCTTGATGTGAAAGCGAGATGTACATAATACTTCGCAATGAATATTATATCTTACCATGAAACATAGAAGTGAGATGCGATATGGCGTATTCAGAAGCATTAGAACTTTATTGCTACGATACGTAGACATCTGCAAACGTTATTTCCTAGCATGGAAGTTTCGCATTTTCATTCTTTTGATGTGAAAGCGAGATGTACATGATACTTCGCAATGAATATTACATCTTACCATGAAACATAGGAATCAGTTGCGATATCGCGTTTTGAGAAGCATTAGAACTCTATTGCTACGATACGTAGACATCTGCAAACGCTATTTCCTAGCAAGGGAGTGTCGCATTTACATTCTTTTGAAGTGAATACGGGATATACATGACACTTCGCAATGAATATTATACCTTATCATGAAACATAGGAGTGAGATGCGATATGGCGTTTTCAGAAGCATTAGAACTTTATTGCTACGATACGTAGACATCTGCAAAAGCTATTTCCTAGCATGGAAGTGTCGCATTTACATTCTTGTGAAGTGAAATCGAGGTATACATGACACCTCGCAATGAATATTATATCTTGTCATGAAACATAGAAGTGAGATGCGATATGGCGCTTTAAGAAGCATTAGAACTCTATTGCTACGATACGTAGACATCTGCAAACGCTATTTCCTAGCATGGAAGTTTCCCATTTACATTCTTTTGAAATGAATACGAGATATACATGACACTTCGCAATGAATATTATACCTTATCATGAAACATAGAAGTGAGTTGCGATATGGCGTTTTAAGAAGCATTAGAACTCTATTGCTACGATACGTAGACATCTGCAAACGCTATTTCCTAGCATGGAAGTTTCGCATTTACATTCTTTTGAAGTGAATACGAGATATACATATAACATCGGAATCAATATTATATCTTATCATGAAACATGGAAGTGAGATGCGATATCGCGTTTGCAGAAGCACTAGAACTCTATTGCTACGATACGTATACATCTGCGAACGCTATTTCCTAGCATGGAAGTTTCGCATTTTCATTCTTTTGATGTGAAAGCGAGATGTACATGATACTTCGCAATGAATATTATATCTTACCATGAAACATAGGAATGAATTACGATATCGCGTTTTGAGAAGCATTAGAACTCTATTGCTACGATACGTAGACATCTGCAAACGCTATTTCCTAGCAAGGGAGTGTCGCATTTACATTCTTTTGAAGTGAATACGGGATATACATAACACTTCGCAATGAATATTATACCTTGTCATGAAACATAGAAGTGAGATGCGATATGGCGTTTTCAGAAGCATTAGAACTTTACTGCTACGATACGTAGACATCTGCAAAAGCTATTTCCTAGCATGGAAGTGTCGCATTTACATTCTTGTGAAGTGAAATCGAGGTATACATGATACTTCGCAATGAATATTATATCTTATCATGAAACATAGAAGTGAGATGCGATATGGCGTTTTAAGAAGCATTAGAACTCTATTGCTACGATACGTAGACATCTGCAAACGCTATATCCCAGCATGGAAGTTTCGCATTTTCATTCTTTTGAAGTGAATACGAGATATACATATAACATCGGAATCAATATTATATCTTATCATGAAACATGGAAGTGAGATGCGATATCGCGTTTGCAGAAGCACTAGAACTCTATTGCTACGATACGTATACATCTGCGAACGCTATTTCCTAGCATGGAAGTTTCGCATTTTCATTCTTTTGATGTGAAAGCGAGATGTACATGATACTTCGCAATGAATATTATATCTTACCATGAAACATAGGAATGAATTACGATATCGCGTTTTGAGAAGCATTAGAACTCTATTGCTACGATACGTAGACATCTGCAAACGCTATTTCCTAGCAAGGGAGTGTCGCATTTACATTCTTTTGAAGTGAATACGGGATATACATAACACTTCGCAATGAATATTATACCTTGTCATGAAACATAGAAGTGAGATTCGATATGGCGTTTTCAGAAGCATTAGAACTTTACTGCTACGATACGTAGACATCTGCAAAAGCTATTTCCTAGCATGGAAGTGTCGCATTTACATTCTTGTGAAGTGAAATCGAGGTATACATGATACTTCGCAATGAATATTATATCTTATCATGAAACATAGAAGTGAGATGCGATATGGCGTTTTAAGAAGCATTAGAACTCTATTGCTACGATACGTAGACATCTGCAAACGCTATATCCCAGCATGGAAGTTTCGCATTTTCATTCTTTTGAAGTGAAAGCGGGATGTACATGATACTTCGCAATGAATATTATATCTTACAGTGAAACATAGAAGTGAGATGCGATATGGCGTTTTCAGAAGCATTAGAACTCTATTGCTACGATACGTAGACATCTGCAAACGCTATTTCCTAGCAAGGGAGTGTCGCATTTACATTCTTTTGAAGTGAATACGGGATATACATGACACTTCGCAATGAATATTATACCTTATCATGAAACATAGAAGTGAGATGCGATATGGCGTTTTCAGAAGCATTAGAACTTTATTGCTACGATACGTAGACATCTGCAAAAGCTATTTCCTAGCATGGAAGTGTCGCATTTACATTCTTGTGAAGTGAAATCGAGGTATACATGACACCTCGCAATGAATATTATATCTTGTCATGAAACATAGAAGTGAGATGCGATATGGCGTTTTAAGAAGCATTAGAACTCTATTGCTACGATACGTAGACATCTGCAAACGCTATTTCCTAGCATGGAAGTTTCGCATTTACATTCTTTAGAAATGAATACGAGATATACATGACACTTCGCAATGAATATTATACCTTATCATGAAACATAGAAGTGAGTTGCGATATGGCGTTTTAAGAAGCATTAGAACTCTATTGCTACGATACGTAGACATCTGCAAACGCTATTTCCTAGCATGGAAGTTTCGCATTTACATTCTTTTGAAGTGAATACGAGATATACATATAACATCGGAATCAATATTATATCTTATCATGAAACATAGAAGTGAGATGCGATATCGCGTTTGCAGAAGCACTAGAACTCTATTGCAACGATACGTATACATCTCCAAACGCTATTTCCTAGCATGGAAGTTTCGCATTTTCATTCTTTTGATGTGAAAGCGAGATGTACATGATACTTCGCAATGAATATTATATCTTACCATGAAACATAGGAATGAGTTACGATATCGCGTTTTGAGAAGCATTAGAACTCTATTGCTACGATACGTAGACATCTGCAAGCGCTATTTCCTAGCATGGAAGTGTCGCATTTACATTCTTTTGAAGTGAATACGAGATATACATGACACTTCGCAATGAATATTATACCTTATCATGAAACATAGAAGTGAGATGCGATATGGCGTTTTCAGAAGCATTAGAACTTTACTGCTACGATACGCAGACATCTGCAAAAGCTATTTCCTAGCATGGAAGTGCCGCATTTACATTCTTGTGAAGTGAAATCGAGGTATACATGACACCTCGCAATGAATATTATATCTCATCGTGAAACATAGGAATGAAATGCGATATCGCGATTTAAGAAGCATTAGAACTCTGTTGCTGCGATTCGTAGACATCTGGAAACGTAATTTCCTAGAAAGGAAGTGTCGCATTTACATTCACTTGAGAGGAATACGATGTATACATGACACTTCGCAACGAATGTTATATCTTATGATGAAACATAGAAATGAGATGCGATATGGCGATTCAAGAAGCATTAGAACTCTATTTCTTCGATACGTAGATATCTGCAAACCTTATTTCCTAGCAAGGAAGTGTCGCATTTACATTCTTTTGAAGTGAATACGAGGTGTCACGTCCGGCGAAACTATTTTCCGTTGCTCCGGAGGCTTTACGACACGAGCCTATTTTTCGGTAATTCGGTCCGCGGGAACGCGTTAAGACCGGGTCCGACAATTTCGGTTGACGCGACACTAGCGAAAACACTCGCGATAATAATGGAATGACCCTACCTTTCGATGACTTCTCTCTCGATTTGTACGTAGAAACGGCGTGGAGGATCGTTCGCTGGTATCGTAGCGGATTTCGTTCTGTTGGCTGCTACAGAAATCTCGATCAGTCGCCAGCGAAGACGAGGACGGCGGTCGGAATTCAGCGATGATGCTGAATGTGGCAGAATCGGCGTGATGCGTCATGGTGTCTGGATCGGAAGCGTCGACGGTCGCTTCGAAAAGCGGCGTCTGGACTGGTGCGAAGGCAGGTCGCTGGTATACGAGGACTCTCGGAACACCCTCCAAATATTCACGCACAAGTGATCGTATGAAATTTTTCCTATTCGCACGTCGCGTTCTTCGCAAACCGGAAGCACGATTCATTCACCAGGTTTTTCTGTACTTTCGACTAAGATCTGAAGGACAGGCGGCGGTCTCAACGTCACAAAGCCGATTTCTATACTCCTTCAATTTGGTGAAGAGCAACCCCAGTTGTATTGAAGAAACCGTGGAAGAATTCGTAGTTAAATGTAATGTTAAAAGTAGAACTAGTATTGTAAACACTTGATAAAATTAATGGATGTGGAAATAGTAGACTTGGTAAAAGAACTTGTACTTGTATATAGTAAAAGTAAAAATAAAATATATTATAGGTTTAAAGTATACAAGAACTGGAATTATTCTAAGACTAAGACTAAGTTAAAATGGAAATAGAAATACGATGCCTGAACCCCACATTCAGGTGGCTAACGATCTAGATCTAGAGGTTTCGACTCCTCGGTAGGAGATCTCGAGTCAGAGTGTGTGCTCTAGAGACGCGTCACTGACCTCCTCGGTTCGCGGGGCGCTACGGTCGCGGAGGCTCGCGGTAGGGAGATTGCGGTCCCGCGAGTGGGGGACTCGCGTCTCGAGGCGAAGAGCGCGCCCTCCAGCGAGTGGGGACACGCGGCTCGAGGTGGGGCTAGCGGCGCATGCCGCTGGCCGGACGCATCTTACTTAGTGTAACTTAGATCTAGGAATTCTTATATATGCGCCATGATATGGTATGTATGTCCTAGCTTAGAAGTAATATATAGGTTCTAACAGATCCTGTTCCCGGAATTGGAAAAGACCCCATTCAGGTGATGGACTGCGGCTACGTCTTCCTGCAGGACGGAATCCTCGGTGCGAGGTTGATAGGGCTGCCCGTCCTTGGTGCGGGCGAGACAAGTATACTCGGTGGTGCGAGTGAGACACTGGTGCCCGGTACGAGCGAGACAGGTATACTCGGCGGTGCGAGTGAGGCAGCGGAACTCGGTGTGAGTGAGCGCGTGCAGGTATGCGCGCGCGAACACTTCCAGTTGCTGGTTCTGCAGGCGAGTTTGGCTGCTTGCATGCGTCCAGGGGTTGATGCTGAGGGGTGCGAGGAGGTTCCTTTCTAGGAAATTACGTTCCCAGACATCTCTGTATCGAAGCTATAGAGTACTAATGCCCCTTAAAACGCCATATCGCAACTCATTTCTATGTTTCGTGATAAGATATAATATTCATTGTTGAGTGTTGTCTATACCTCGCATTCACTTCAAATGAATGTAAATGCGACACTTCCTTCCTAGGAAATAGCGTTTGCATATGTCTACGTATAGAAGCAATAGAGTTCTAAAGCTTGTTACTTCGCGATATCGCATCTCATTCCTATGTTTCATGATAATATATAATACTCATTGCGAAGTGTCATGTATACCTCGCATACGCTTAAAATGAATGTAAATGCGACACTTCCTTGCTAGGAAATAGCGTTTGCAGATGTCTACGTATCGAAGCAATAGAGTTCTAATGCTTCTTATATCGTCATACCGCTTTTGATATCTACGTTTCTTGATAAGATATAATATTCATTGGGAAGTGTCATGTATACCTCGTATTCCTTTCAAAAGAATGTAAATGCGACAGTTCCGTGCTAGGAAGTAGCGTTTGGAAATGTCTACGTATCGAAGCAATAGAATTCTAATGCTTCTTAAATCGCCATATTGCATCTCATTTCTATGTTTCATGATAAGACATAATATTCATTGTGCTGTGTTACGTATATCTCATCTGTACTTCAAATGAATGTAAGTGCGACACTTCCTTGTTAGGAAATAGCGTTTGCAGATGTCCATGTATCGTGGCATTAGGGTAATAATGTTTCTCAAAACGCGATATCGCTGCTCATTTCTATGTTTCATGATAATATATAATATTCACTGCGAAGTGTCATGTATACCTCGCATACACTTTAATTGAATGTACATGCGACACTTTCTTGCTAGGAAATAGCGTTTTCAGATGTCTACGTATCGAAGCAATAGAATTCTAATGCGTCTTAAATCGCCATATTGCATCTCATTTCTATGTTTCATGATAAGACATAATATTCATTGTGCTGTGTTATGTATATCTCATCTATACTTCAAATGAATGTAAGTGCGACACTTCCTTGCTAGGAAATAGCGTTTGCAGATGTCCATGTATCGTGGCATTAGGGTAATAATGCTTCTCAAAACGCGATATCGCTGCTCATTTCTATGTTTCATGATAATATATAATATTCACTGCGAAGTGTCATGTATACCTCGCATACACTTTAATTGAATGTACATGCGACACTTTCTTGCTAGGAAATAGCGTTTTCAGATGTCTACGTATCGAAGCAATAGAATTCTAATGCGTCTTAAATCGCCATATTGCATCTCATTTCTATGTTTCATGATAAGACATAATATTCATTGTGCTGTGTTATGTATATCTCATCTATACTTCAAATGAATGTAAGTGCGACACTTCCTTGCTAGGAAATAGCGTTTGCAGATGTCCATGTATCGTGGCATTAGGGTAATAATGCTTCTCAAAACGCGATATCGCTGCTCATTTCTATGTTTCATGATAATATATAATATTCACTGCGAAGTGTCATGTATACCTCGCATACACTTTAATTGAATGTACATGCGACACTTCCTTGCTAGGAAATAGCGTTTGCAGATGTCTACGTACCCAAGCAAAATAGTTCTAATGCTTCTTAAATCGCGATATCGCATCTCATTTCTATGTTTCATGTTAGGATATATTATTCATTGTGCAGTGTTATGTATATCTCGTCTGCACTTCAAATGAATGTAAGTGCTACACTTCCTTGCTAGGAAATAGCGTTGACGGATGTCTACGTATCGAAGCAATGGAGTTCTAGTGCTTCTTAAAACGCGATATCGCATCTCATTTCTATGTTTCACGATAAGATATAGTATACATTGCGAAGTGTCATGTATACCTCGTCTATAATTGAAATGAATGTAAATGCGACACTTCCTCGCTAGGAAATAGCGTTTGCAGATGTCTACGTGTCGTGGGATTAGAGATCCAATGCTTCTCAAAACGCGATATCGCTTCTCATTTCTATGTTTCATGATAAGATATAATATTCATTGCGAAGTGTCATGTATACCTGGTATTCCATTCAAAAGAATGTAAATGCGGCACTTCCTTGCTAGGAAGTAGCGTTTGCAGATGTCTACGAATTGTAGCAATAGAGCTCTGATGCTTCTTAAATCGCCATTTCGCATCTCATTTCTATGTTTCACGATAAGATATAATACTCATTGCGGAGTGTTATGTATACCTCGTATTCACTTCAAAAGAATGTAAATGCGACACATCCTTGCTGGGAAATAGCGTTTGCAGGTGTCTACGTATCGAAGCAATAGGGATCTAATGCTTCTTAAATCGCCATATCGCTTCTCATTACTGTGTTTCATGATAATATATAATACTCATTGCGAAGTGTCGTGTATACCTCGCATACACTTCAAATGAATGTAAATGCGACACTTCCTTCCTAGGAAATAGCGTTTGCATATGTCTACGTATAGAAGCAATAGAGTTCTAAAGCTTGTTACTTCGCGATATCGCATCTCATTCCTATGTTTCATGATAATATATAATACTCATTGCGAAGTGTCATGTATACCTCGCATACGCTTAAAATGAATGTAAATGCGACACTTCCTTGCTAGGAAATAGCGTTTGCAGATGTCTACGTATCGAAGCAATAGAGTTCTAATGCTTCTTATATCGTCATACCGCTTTTGATATCTACGTTTCTTGATAAGATATAATATTCATTGGGAAGTGTCATGTATACCTCGTATTCCTTTCAAAAGAATGTAAATGCGACAGTTCCGTGCTAGGAAGTAGCGTTTGGAAATGTCTACGTATCGAAGCAATAGAATTCTAATGCTTCTTAAATCGCCATATTGCATCTCATTTCTATGTTTCATGATAAGACATAATATTCATTGTGCTGTGTTACGTATATCTCATCTGTACTTCAAATGAATGTAAGTGCGACACTTCCTTGTTAGGAAATAGCGTTTGCAGATGTCCATGTATCGTGGCATTAGGGTAATAATGTTTCTCAAAACGCGATATCGCTGCTCATTTCTATGTTTCATGATAATATATAATATTCACTGCGAAGTGTCATGTATACCTCGCATACACTTTAATTGAATGTACATGCGACACTTTCTTGCTAGGAAATAGCGTTTTCAGATGTCTACGTATCGAAGCAATAGAATTCTAATGCGTCTTAAATCGCCATATTGCATCTCATTTCTATGTTTCATGATAAGACATAATATTCATTGTGCTGTGTTATGTATATCTCATTTATACTTCAAATGAATGTAAGTGCGACACTTCCTTGCTAGGAAATAGCGTTTGCAGATGTCCATGTATCGTGGCATTAGGGTAATAATGCTTCTCAAAACGCGATATCGCTGCTCATTTCTATGTTTCATGATAATATATAATATTCACTGCGAAGTGTCATGTATACCTCGCATACACTTTAATTGAATGTACATGCGACACTTTCTTGCTAGGAAATAGCGTTTTCAGATGTCTACGTATCGAAGCAATAGAATTCTAATGCGTCTTAAATCGCCATATTGCATCTCATTTCTATGTTTCATGATAAGACATAATATTCATTGTGCTGTGTTATGTATATCTCATCTATACTTCAAATGAATGTAAGTGCGACACTTCCTTGCTAGGAAATAGCGTTTGCAGATGTCCATGTATCGTGGCATTAGGGTAATAATGCTTCTCAAAACGCGATATCGCTGCTCATTTCTATGTTTCATGATAATATATAATATTCACTGCGAAGTGTCATGTATACCTCGCATACACTTTAATTGAATGTACATGCGACACTTCCTTGCTAGGAAATAGCGTTTGCAGATGTCTACGTACCCAAGCAAAATAGTTCTAATGCTTCTTAAATCGCGATATCGCATCTCATTTCTATGTTTCATGTTAGGATATATTATTCATTGTACAGTGTTATGTATATCTCGTCTGCACTTCAAATGAATGTAAGTGCTACACTTCCTTGCTAGGAAATAGCGTTGACGGATGTCTACGTATCGAAGCAATGGAGTTCTAGTGCTTCTTAAAACGCGATATCGCATCTCATTTCTATGTTTCACGATAAGATATAGTATACATTGCGAAGTGTCATGTATACCTCGCATACGCTTCAAAGGAATGTAAATGCGACAGTTCCTTGCTAAGGAATAGCGTTTGCAGATATCTACGTATCGTAGCAATAGAGTTCTAATTCTTCTTAAAATGGGATACCGCATCTCATTTCTATGTTTCATGATAACATGTAATATTCGTTGCGAAGTGTCATGTATACTTCGTATTCACTTCAAATGAATGTAAATGCGACACTTCCTTGCTAGGAAATAGCGTTTCCAGATATCTACGTATCGTAGCAATAGAGTTCTAATGCTGGCGAGTAATAAAACTGGCGAGCTGAAGAAGAAGCAACCCAGAAGACTCCCCTTCGGCGGATAAGGAGACCGCAGGTCCGCGGACGGGCTGTGCGCCGTGGTAGCGTGACGGGCTCGACGGTGGAGGAGTCGGGAAACGAACCAGAAAAGACCCTGGAGCCCGAAGGATAAGATCCAGAGCTTTGCACCGATAAGACCGCTGCCATAGTCCATGGAGACAAACAGGAAGGACATCGGGTGTGAGAAGGACGTCCACCCCTCCCCTGAGCCCATGGAGAGGAAAACTCAAGATGTGCGGCGGAATTGCAGGCGAGCCGAGGAAATCGCGGCGCACGACACGCGCTGCAGTTCAAATAATCTAGAGGACCCCGGCTGGACACACCAGAGGCGGCGATCAGGGAAGATCGCCGAAATCCACCGATCGATGCCCCGAACAATACCGAAGCGTATAGCCCTACCCCACCAAGGAGCCCTAAGGAGGATCTAAGGGGTTCCGAAGACCCCCAGCAAACCCATATAATGAGCTAGCCAGCATGAAGACGGCCTACTCTACTACTATTCTTCTTCCCAGCGACTTAGCGACTATTTAGCGAGCAACCGAGCAAGCGATTATACGGAGCGGTTCGGAGGAGAGAGAGAGAGAGAGAGAGAGAGAGAGAGAGAGAGAGAGAGAGAGAGGTAGACGGACTGATCGAGATCCATACTTGTTGGAAGCGAGAACGTGAGTCCTTATACGCTAAAGCGTCCCATTTGTTCCCTGCCGCATTTGCGATATTGCGTATTGTATTTTGTATTGTATAACGGGTGGTGATCCCCGGTCATTCGCGGCGTGTCGTATACCTTTTTGTAATACCGCGTCGAGGCAATCTAGAAAGAAGCCGTGAGTTCAGTATCCCGCGACCCTAATTTGCGCACTCGGCTAGAAGTAGTCGAGCGATAGAGTATATCGAAATTTCGAGGGTTATCTTGCACCGGGTTTCCCCGGGTTGCGTGGTTTACTAGTTTTCGCTACTTCTTGAGTAGCTGGCGCGCAAAAAGTCCCAGCCTCGCAGTTACGAAATACTCGCTGGATAGGAAATTTATTGTTCTGTACTTCGCGTTGCCGAATCACGCGGATATTTTGTACCCCGATATAACCCCGGATTAAACTTCTGTATAACCCCGTTATTATTGATTCTATATAACCCTTTCTTGCGGATTGTAACGGGAAAACCCGTCGCAAAATTTGACGCCCAACGTGGGGCCCTGAGAATTTCGACAATAAAGTGCTCGCCTCGACGGGACACACCCAGTATAGAAAATTTGAACAGTAACGTTCGAGAGTGTGTTTACGGGTTATGGTGACCTATTGGGAACGTTACCGTTTTTTTTTCGTCCTTTGTTGAGCGTGGATCACCACACGCGTTATCGCTGCGGCTCATACCGTTTCAAGGTCGCTATTGTATACTGCTGGTTGCTAGGTCGGATTCACGGGAATTGGAAGGTTGAAATTAGTCTTCCCGTTAATCCGGCAGGAGAATATTACTTTTGGTTGTTTTTGGCGTCTCCTTTGGGGAAGTGACTCTTTCTCTTTTCCTTCTTTTATTACTGGTTGCTATTGCTCGGTGGTATATATTTCTCCCCCATTTCATCTTGTGTAATTTGATCCCTGAGGCATCCTGTATCCCAATTCTTTCCCAAATTTGCCCCTCTTGTCCGGAAATACGGAATAGGATAAATTCGCGAAACGCATTTGAAAATATGGATCCTCTTACATTGATCGGGATAACGGCTACGAATGTAACGACGACCGTTACCATGGCCGGGGGATCGGGCACAATTGCCCGCGGGCCTACACCCCCGTCGCCCGGAATTGCGCCCCCTACTCCCCCAATACCCGCGGACGTACAGGCCGAGATCAATCGTCTTAGGTCGCGGATCTTAACTATGAGGAATGTTCGCGATTTAGTTATGGTGTGCGATCACGCGAAATTAAATTTGCAAGGCACCCTGGAAGAATTGTCTGACCGATACTGGCATCACGAGGTTCGTCGTCGGTACCCCGAGGTGTCGGTTCCTTGGAATCCGGTGGCAGACGAAAGGGGGATAGCTATGCCACTAACGGTGACCGCGGCGATCGACGAGCCGTGCGAAGATGAGGCAGTAACCGCGCGACTTTCGCGGTTAGAATTAAGATCCCCGCCGCAACGAAATGACCTTCGCGCGACCTGCAAAAGAAATAATCTGATATCGCACGAGGAAATTCCCCCAGTACGCGCCCGGCCAACCGTTGTGTTCGCGTCCAACGCGGAATCCGATTTGGTAGGAGATAGACCCCAACCATCCCGGCTCTAGGTCCCCACCCCACCGTTTTCTCCCCGACTACCCGCGAAGAACACCTAGTAGAACATTTCCGCCGTTACGGGCCAAAATTCGAGGGGCGGCCAGATGAAGATCCGGAGGACTATCTTCTCCGGTTGCACGAATATTGCTCACGGCGAGGTTACACCAAAGAGGAAATGCTTCAGGTGTTAGGCGAATCGCTACAGGGAACGGCCCTTATATGGTATCGAGTAGATAAAGATTCGTGGTCGGATTACGACGGGTTCATATATCAATTCCGAGTGCAATTCGGACATAACGATTTACAGGAAGGGTTGCGTCACGAGGTAGAGTCCCGAACGCAGGGTCAGTTCGAGTCGTCTACGGAATACATAACGAAAATGCGGATGTATTTCCGATATTTAGATCCGCCCATATCTTTAGAAGACCAACTCTCCCTTTCCTATCGAAATTTGCGCCCGGATATCGAGCGGCAAATATTCCGGACCGATTTCTCCGACTTCACCGAACTGAAACTAAGGTGCAAGGAAGTAGAACTACGGAATGCCCGCGCTCGAAATTACCGACCCCCGCCATCCCCCTTGCAATCATTCCTCCCCGCGGCCGCGTACACACCATCGTCCGGGAACCCGAAGATCCAAAGACTTCACGCGGTGGAACAATTAGTTCCGCAGCCAGAACGGACAGCGTTAACGGTTGAACCCACACCCCCTAATTCCCTGATTTCCCCTGTACCCCAAACCCGACCCGTCGCTACCTCCACCCCCCAGACGACATCCCAAAAGCCGAGAAACCCGAAGACGGAACGCAAAAAGGAATCCCCACCGGCCGTCCGTTCGACAACCGTACGTTGTTATAATTGTCGTGAACAGGGGCACGTGTACCGGGAATGCCCGCACGAGTTGGGCTCCTTTTGCCGTGTGTGTGGATTGCCGGGCCACATTGTCCACTCTTGCCCGCGTTGCCGTCATGTCCGAGCGGCAAACCTGAGGGGGGAGGCCAGTGAAGGTACCCTCCCTCAGCGCTTCGGAACCACGCCTGCCCAGTAGACCTGTGAACCCCTTTAAACACCCCGACCTCCCAGCCACGCAGTTACGAAATACTCGCTGGATAGGCAATTCTTGGTTCTGCATTTGGCGTTGGCGAATTCGTCGACAATCATACCACGCGCATATTTTGTACCCCGATATTCTGTACCCCGGATTAAACTACTGTATACCCCCGTTGGTATTAGTTCTATATACCCCTTTCTTGCGGATTGTAACGGGAAAACCCGTCACAATATATAATACTCATTGTGGAGTGTTATGTATACCCCGTATTCACTTCAAATGAATGTAAATGCGACACTTCCTTGCTAGGAAATAGCTTTTCCAGATATCTACGTATCGTAGCAATAGAGTTCTAAT